>NC_087182.1:18482380-18514880 GCF_035594125.1 Scylla paramamosain
TTATTTTATGTTAGATTAGGTATTGGTTTAAGATGGGTGGGAATCTCACGGAGGAATCCTTAGTACAGAATATTTAGTGCTTCTTAATGTGGGATCTACGGTACCTGCCTCTACCTGTGCGGTCTTAATAAATCACTACCTCGTGGCTCAGGTGTGAGGCTACCTGTCCCCCACACGTCACCCTTTGATTAGGCAAAGTTAGCTCAGGTGTTGTGAGAAGCAGGTAACACATTTGTGCTTGTAGGTGCGGTGTTTAGTGGTGGTGGTGATGGTGGTGGTTGTGGTGGTTAGTGGTCGAAGGAGGAGGCGCCGAGGAGGCAGGCACAGCTGGCGGGCAGCTTGAAGGTCTCCACAGCGAAGGGGAAGTACTGGTCGTAGGGGTCGTAGACGAGGAAGCGGTGGTAAACGGACTTCTGCAGGCACTTGGAGTCGTAGCAGTGGGGGACCTTGGGGCAGGGGTCATGGCCCTCACACTGCTCCACGCGGGCTGTCTGAGTGACCGTCTCGTAGTGAATGTCCACGTTGTTCACCACCACGCGCCACTTGCCCTCAGTGTTCTTAGCCCGCAGCGGCTTGACGTAAGCGGTGACGGAGGGGCAGAGGTAGGTCTCCTCTTCAGGTTCCTCAGGCCCCTCCACGGACAGCTCGGTGTTGAGGTCAGCCACATCAGCGTAGAGATGATTGAACTTATCCAAATGGTATCTAATCGCTTGCTTGATCTCATACTTCGGATAGTCCTCGTCCTCAGTGCAGTAGGTGTCGTTGGTCAGCTCTGCACAGGCGGGGAGGTCAGGCTGCGGGTAGTAGACTGGCTTGGAGTCGTAGGTAGGGACGTAGGTATAGTGCGGGGGTGCGGGGAGGCGATATGAAGGGGCGTAGCTGTAAGGTGAGGCGTGAGCGAGGCTGTATGTGCGGGGCCGGGGCGTGAGATGTAGCGAGGTGATAAGGCGGCGAAGGGCGTGGCGGCGAGGGCTGTTTCTTCCCGGGTCGTGAGTGTTTGGCGGGGGCCTCTGTTGTCTGCGGGGCGTATGAGGCAGACGCGGGTGTAATGGGGGCGCTGGCATGGGTGGGGTGCGAACTGGGACTCTGGGTCGTGGCGGGGGTGCTGGGGGGCTCTGTCACGGCCTGGGTGGGGTTCTTCGGGGGTGTGGCATAGGTTGTGGTCTTCGGCGGCTTTCTCAGGGCATCTGGCGGCTCGTGGGCGGCGTGGCGGGCGTGCTGGCGGACCTTGTAGCTGACGGGCTGCTGTCCACCGAAGGAGATGGACACGTGACTGACGGACTCTGAAGCGGCGACACCCACCAGTGCCACCACGATCTGAGGGAGGGTAGGAGGTCTCTCTCTCTCTCTCTCTCTCTCTCTCTCTCTCTCTCTCTCTCTCTCTCTCTCTCTCTCTCTCTCTCTCTCTCTCTCTGTAACAAGCCTCCAATTGAGATAAGTGAGTGCTCAGGGAAAGTTTGAACATTAGAGAAGTTCTTTGGCGTGTCGTGAGGTAATGGCTACAGAGTAGTGGTGGTGGTGGCGGTGGTAATATCAGTTGTCGAAGAAGAAAAAGAACAAAAAGAAGAAGACGATGAAAGAAAAGAAAAAGTAGAAAAAGACAAGAAGACAGAAAGAGAAGAAGAAAGAGACAAAGAAAAAGAAAAGAAGAAAAAAGAAGAAAAGAAGGAGGAGGAAGAAGCGAAGGAAAGAAGACGAGAAAGTAGTAGTAGTAGTAGTAGTAGTAGTAGCACCAGCAGCACTAGTCACAAAATCAGACCAATAAAAAAATCCTTGACCTAAATCATAAATAAAAGTGAAAATCCATTATTACGAAAAAAAAATCACGAATTTCACTCAACATTTTTTTTCTATTTTCTTTTTTCCTATGTTGAACTCACCAAGATGCGGAGAGCCATGGGACTGACCTTCCCTTACGGCGTCAAGCTGGCCACTGAGGGTTACGGGGCAGGTACCTGGGTATATATATAGAGTGGGGTTGCTCAGGAAGGTACAGAGAGAAAGGGAAAGTAAAGAGAGAGAGAGAGAGAGAGAGAGAGAGAGAGAGAGAGAGAGAGAGAGAGAGAGAGAGAGAGAGAGAGAGAGAGAGAGAGAAGAAGGGGAGAAGATGGGAGATGATGGGTGTTCTGGATGGATGAAGTGGAAGAGAGGTAAAGGAGAAGAAATGGAGGAAGGAGGAGTCTAAGAGAGGGAAAGATGGAAAAAAATTAAGGAAAAGGAGAAGAAAGGATAGATTATAGAGGAAAGGAATGAAAGGTGTACGAAAAAAGGAGAAGAAAAAGAAAGAGGAAGAATAAAAGAATAATTGAAGAAATAAGTTTTGGGAGAGGAAGAGATGAAGAGAAAGAGAGAGAAAAAGTGAAGGAAAGAGATGGATTTTGGAAGGAAGGAAGGAAGGAAGAAAATGATGGATAAAAGGAAGAAAACATACCCAGGAAAAGAGTAAAAGAGGAAGGGAAATAAGAAGATAAGGAAAAGAAGTTGCGTAGATGGGTCTTAGAAGGAAGGAAGAAAGAGGAACGGGAAGGGAATAAGAAAAGAAGGAAAGAAAAATAGAGAAAGGAAAAAAGATTCTAGATAAAAGGATCAGGTTCATTATTCATTCCTTCACTCCTTCCTTCCTTCATTCATTCATTCATTCATTCATGCTTTCATCTATTCGCCCATTTATTGATTCATTTATTGCACATCTTAAATGATCATAATTTTCTTCTAATGTCGCTAATTTTTGCATTCAGAATTTTATTATAACCTTTTATACCAGGTCCATTCATTCGTTCATTCACTCTTTCACTCGTCCATTCATTACCTTGTTTCACTCATTGCCATTATTCTCTTAGGGCGTCAAATATTATCATTAGCTAGTCCATTCATTCACTCGCTCATTCACTCTTCCGTTACTCAGCTTAAGTCATCATTATCTTCTTAGGGCTCAAATTATGACCTGCAAAATTACTACTTACTTCATTATTACGCTTCAACTGAGTGCCTCCTCCTGAGCTGCCTGAGTGCGAAGAAAACGAGGTGCTGACAAGGTGCTTCCAGGCTCAAGGTCAGCTTCGTGAAGGAAAAAGAAAGAAAAAAGAGGAAAAGATAGTTATTGTTATGACGGAGTTGGAGGAAGTAGTAGTAGTAATAGTAGGAGTAGTAGTAGTAGCAGTAGTAGTAGTAGTAGTAATAGTAGTACGCACTAAAATACGCTTCTCTTTACACATTCATCCTCGCCTCATCTTAAGTAAACAAACCCACTTAGCTCAGACAACAAGGGCGCCCTGAATCACCTTACTTACCCTCCGGGGCTCCCAGGTGTTCCCAGATGCCCTCATTTGCCCATAAGTGACCAATTTGCAAAGTAAGATCATCAGCTAACTTTCGAACTCGAACCTAGCGTCTTAAATACTTAGGTCAACTTGTTAATCATTGTGCCAGCGATTCAAAGCCTAGGTATCCTTGTTACATCGTGGCCAATTACCTGATGAATGGTTATGGCCGAGCAGAGATTGGTTTGTTAGTGCCTGAATAGGAGAGGGGTGCGGAGGAGGAGATGGTGGAGGAGGTGGTGGTGGTGGCGGAGGAGGTGGTGTTTGAAAAAGGTTTGTTTGTGTATCTTAGTAGTGGTGGCAGTGTGGTAATACTGGTGGTGGTGGTGGTGGTTGTGGTAGTGATAGGAGAAAGGGGAGGAGGAGCAGGAGGAGGAGATAGAGGAGAGTGGTGATAGTAGTACGTATGTGTGATTCAGTGCTAATTTTTAAAGATAATTTACTTATATTAACACACACACACACACTCTCTCTCTCTCTCTCTCTCTCTCTCTCTCTCTCTCTCTCTCTCTCTCTCTCTCCTTCAAACACACCACAACACCCTCCCCAAACAACACCCTCCCTTGAACTGATGCACCGAGGCACGCTACGCTACTGATTTCACCTCACTAGGGTCATGGCACCTTGCACCTCTTTAGGCACCACTGCGGGGGCGGCCTGGGACCCTTACCACGCCCTACTCACACGTACTCACCCTTACTCACCCCCATTAACTCAGTGCTACTCGCTTCATTGCTCGCAAGGCTTCACGTGTTTGCACTTTCACTCCCCGCCATCAGAATCTTACGTAGCTTCATTTGCATCATATATTTTTCACGCCGCATGGTTGAGGGCGAAGGTGTGTGTGGGTGTGGGGGTGTAGGTGTGTGGGTCAAGTACCTATAGACTCCTGCCTGTGTGTTACCTGTGCGCTGATTGATGGCAGGTAGTGTGAGGAGGGGTGGAGGGGAAGGGGAGACGTAGTGTAGAAGGGGTGTGTTGGGGAGGCGTAGAAAAAAGGGGGAAGAAGAAGGTTTGGTGAGACGTAGAAAGGGGGAGGAAGAAGAGGAAGGTTTGGGGGAGGATTAGAAGGAGGGGATAAGAAGGGGAAGGTTAGACTGGAAGGATTGGAGAGATTAAAAAGGAAGGAAAGAAGGAATGAAGGAAGGAAGGAAGGAAGGAAGGAAGGGAAGGAAGGAGGGAAGGTGGGAGTTTCATGTGTGTGTGTGTGTGTGTGTGTGTGTGTGTGTGTGTGTGTGTGTGTGTTTGTTTTGTGGAGGTAATGCAAACGATAGGCCGCTCTAGTGTGTGTGTGTGTGTGTGTGTGTTTTATGGAGGTATAAACGCTAAGGGTCGCACGTGTGTATGTGTATACTGTATGTATGTGTAATTCTCGTCACACTCCCACAGACCTGATGAAAGGCGGTCTTTGCTTCCCCCGTAGGCCCAAGCTAGTGAGGCGTGGGTGGCGGCGGCGTGGGGCAGTGGAGGCGGCGTAGGGAAGACCGGAGAGGCGTGGGTGTCAGAGCCCGGGGGATGGTCGCGGGCAGCTCTGCAAACACCAAAGAGACATTAATTGCTTTTCAAACGGTGGGCGGCGTCAGGGCAGCGTGGCGGCGTCAATATTAGCACAGCAGCACCGGCCCTCCTTCTGCCGGTCTGGTCACGCCCCACCTCCCGCCTCCCACCGCGCAGGGCCTCCGTCAGCGCCCCACCTTGACCCACTCACTCACGCGGCTCTAATTAATCTGACGCCACGGACTCACAACCACAAAGGGACGCGGTTTACTTGTCTTGCCTCCAGCGTTCTTTTCCTCCCTTTTCTCGCCGTCCCCTTGAAGGTTACTCATTATTCATTCCTTGTACTCATCACTGCTACCTTTACTCTTATCTTGCTCATCATCCCTAGAAGATTACTCATTAGTTATTCCTCGTACTTATCACTGCTACTTTTGGTGATGGTGGTAATGATGACTCCCTTTACTCTTCACTCTTTATTGCCTCCCCTTAAGTCATCACCACTATCTTGACTCATCACTATCTCTGACTCACTAGAACTCATCACTACTCCTAAAATTCACTATCACCCTTTATAAACTCATCACCACGCCACGTAAACTCACCACCACTGACTCACTCTCTCCCTAGGACTCATCACCACTTCTGAATTCATCACCATCGTTCAGTGATTCACCTCCATGAACTCACCACCACTCTTTCTACACCCATCACCACTCTGACTCATTCTCTCCCTGGGAATCATCACCAGTCCCAAATTCATCACCTCACCGGACTCATCACAATATCTTTCCTGAAATCATTACCATTTTTGTTTTCCTACTACTATAACTCATTCCCTCTACTGACTCACTTTCCCAGGACTCCTCACCACTATGACTCACTTTCCCTAGGGCCTAGACTCATCACCATTCACCACAACGCCCCCTAGACTCATTACCACCCGTGCATAACTCGCGCCTCCCTCTTACTTTGCCATCCCCGTTGCATGACTGACCACAACCTTTGCATGACTTAACAGCCTCTCCCTCTCTCTCTTTCTTTCTCCCTCTCCCTGCCTGACTCACCCTCCCTGCCTGTGTTCCAATGGCTGCTTTATATTCAGTTCTGTAACGTGTCCTAGATCCTGTAAGATCCTGTGGCGGTAAGGACACAGTTCATGGCTCGGAACCTGACGAAGCGCCTGCATCTCCTTCTACGTCGCTGGCGGGAAGGAATCTTAGTTAAACACAAGGACGTAAGACATAAAACATAAGAATATTAGGTATAAAACATAAAAACGGATATGAAACACAAGAACATTAGACATAAAAGATAAGAACATTGTAATAAGATCATAAGACCGTAAGAAAATAAGGGAAAGGTGCAGTAAGTCAGTAAGCCTAGACGTGGCAGTCCCTGTATAAAGCATTCTTACATATATCTATCATTCACTACAAAGAACACAGGGAAATAAGGGAAGCTGCAAGAACACGTCAGTCTACATGTGTGACGTCCCTTTACGGAACATACCTACCTGCCTGTATCCACCTATCGTATTATTAATTTTATCTATTTTTTTACAACTCTTTATTATAAAGATATTTGTTTAGCAGTGAAAGGGATAAATAGAAGTACATATTTTAAGCATAAATCACTATCTTGCCCTGCTGTATCTCACCTCAGCATCCCTCACTATTATTGATGTCTCCCTATACGTGTGTCGCACAGGTGAGCTCATTAGTCCCTGACATGAGGCGCGTGTTGTGTGCGGCGCCACAACGCAGGGCGGCGCTCCGGCCCTTGCCCGTCGTGACCACCAGGGCCTTTCACCACCGGGTCACGACGCGCAGGTGGCCGACTGAGACCCCCGTGAGAGAGGTAGATAGATAGATAGGTAGGTAGGTAGGTAGATAGGTGAGTACGTAGAGAGGTGGATAGATATATAGATAGGTAGATAGAAAAATAGGTATATGAAGGAAACATAAGCGGGTAAATAGATATGTAGGCAGGTAGACAGATATATGTAGATAAGTGAATGGATGGATAAACAGATAGGACGTAAAAAATATGAACTGATAGATAGATAGATAGATAGAGAGTGCATATTTGGTGTATTGATCACAAAATTTTAATAATGCAGCAGTCAATAACTAGCAAACAGTCCCAGCTGGTGTGCGCTTGTTCCGTACCTTCTTAAAAACAACACTAAGATGAAACCACGTGTAAATTTTCTCTAAATGCTCCGCGGCTTCCACACGCTCGTTCCCTTGCCGCTGATGACCTCGTTAGGGTGAGGCGGCCATTTCAACCATACCTGCACCTGCTTGACTTAAATCCCTAACACCCTCTTCATTCCTGTACCTTTTTGCACGCTCCTCTAGACACTCCCCCGTCTGTTAGAATCAATACAAAGATATACAGATGAGAAGTATTACTCATGAAGGGAGATTGAAGCTTTTAAATTTGCAGCCCTCAGAGAGACGTAGGGAAAGAGCGGATCTGATAGACGTCTTTATGTGGTATAGGGGATATAGCAAGGGTCATGAGCAAAATTCAGGGACAGAAGAGGATCAGAAGGAAAAAAGAGGAATCAGATAGAAAGAGAGAGAGGAAGACAAAAGACAGAAAGACAGGAGAGGGAGAGAGAAAGGAAAATTGGCAAGGACATAAAAGACCGACAGAAAGAGGAAGCAGGAAGGAACATAAGAGGAACAAAAAAGGAAAAGAGGAAACGGAAGAAGATATAGAGAGGGAGGAAGCAAGAAAGACAAAAGAAGGGATAGAAAAAGAAAAATCAAAAGGACAGATGAAAGACAGAGACAAAGAGTAACAGAAAGGAAAAAGGAGGAATCAGATAGAAAGAGAGAGAAAGAGGAAACAGGAAAGACAAAAGAGGGAGAGAAAAAGAAAAATCAGAAAGAACAGATGAAAGAAAAAAGACAGAAAGACAGAAAGAGGAAGCAGGAAGAGGCAGGCGAGGGGCAGCGAGGGGCAGGGAGGGGCAGGGAGGGATGGGGCAACTCACGGCCTTCACACCCGAGTCATTCTTAAAGCTGTGCCGCCTGAGTCACCTGCCCCAGCTCACGTGCACGGCGGCGGAGTAAAGGGGATGGCTCCTATTCTCAGGGGTTTATGCCGCGCAGGTAAACACTGGCAGCGAGGAGGTAGTCGCGGTCAGGAGTCAGGTAACGTGCTGCACTTAACTGAGACTTAGCTTCTTGTCTTCGATTATAAGTTCTTTAATAATGAAATTAGTTAGATATTTGGCGTATTGTTGTTAATTTTGCCCTCTGATCTTGAAGTCAGGTTAATATTTAGCGTTTTGTCACGATTTTTTTTTCCTTTAATCAGAAAATGTTAGATATGTAGCGTTTTGTTATTAATATTGTCCTCCAATCTGGAAATCTGTCAAATATTTAGCGTTTTGTTATTAATCTTGTCCTTTGTTCTGGAAATCCAATCCGTGAAATATTTAGCGTTTTGTCGTTTATCCTCAGTCCTCTACTCTGGAAATCTATTGAATATATGTAGCGTTTTGTCTTCGGTCTTAAGTCCTCTATGTAAGATTGTACATAAGATTGTCAGCAGGTGAGAGGTCTGAAGCGCTTTGTTCTCTCATTCAAAGGACGCAGAGATGAATAGACGTGCTCTCAAAGGAAAATCTCTCATTGTTAAACTATCACTGCATTCATGAAGACACCCTTTGAAGACACCAGTGACTTCCAGTACAGCTTGTTGAAAAGTAAAATAAAAAAAAAAAGAAAAAAAGATGACACGACGAAACGCTTCAGAGTGTGATAACCTTACAGAACTGAAGGAGGACAGATAGACGGGGTAAGAAAAGAAGAAGGACGAAAGAGGGAGAAACAAAAAAAGAAAGATGAAAGAGAGAAAACAGAAAATATACATTACCCATCATTGAACAAAGACTGAGAGAAAGTAAACAAAACAAAGTACAAGACTACAGAAGGTTACTTAATGTTTTGCACCACGACTTAACTCCCGCCATTAGCATTAGTAGTAGCGTTGTTACAAGGCAAGGACGATCAGCAGCAAACTTCGAGGCTGCCTGTGGTAACCTGTTGCATGTAATCTAAAGTAAGAGAAACAGGCGAGTAAAGGTGAAGGCTCCATACTATAAAAAGAAGAGACTCCATAGCTGTAATCGTTGCTTGTTATAATTCTGCTATTGCGTGTATGAAAACTGGTGAAAAATTACGTGCTTTATTTAAATCACTCATTTTTTAAGCTTTTTATTGCACTTTTAAAATTATTGTTATTACTATTGCTACTACTACTATTGCTACTGATGCTATTGCTACTGCTGCTGTTACTACTACTACTACTACTACTACTACTACTCATAATAATAGTAGCTACTTTTAATAACAACTACTTCTGTCATTACTACCACCACCACCACCATCATTACTACTACTACTACTACTACTACTACTACTACTATCACTACTACCACCACCACCACTAACAACAACAACAACAACAACAACAACAACAACAACAACAACAACAACACTACCACAGTAAGAAAGTAATCTGGAGAAACTGAATCGCTTCCGGAGTGCATGTGACATCCTGACATCCTGAAGGGAAGAGGACTGTGTATGTATGTGTGTGTGTGTGTGTGTGTGTGTGTGTGTGTGTGTGTGTGTGTGTGTGTGTGGTGAGGGGAAGCCTGAAAGTAGCAATACCCTTTAAATGTTTGAGAGAGAGAGAGAGAGAGAGAGAGAGAGAGAGAGAGAGAGAGAGAGAGAGAGAGAGAGAGAGAGAGAGAGAGGCTATTCAATTTTGACAGAACATGAGCAAACATAATGGGAAAAATATATATATCATATCTTTTTAACTCTTTTATCAACAAACATTCTTCAGTTTTTATAATACGTTGTACTTTATTTCCTTTATTATCAGTCTGTTTCTTACTATAAACTAATAAACTAACAATAGAAGCGGTAGATGATGAGGAACCTTCGTCCTTACTATCCTACACTGCTTAAGCTCAAATATTCAGAGTGTAAAACCACCAACGGATCTCCTGCTGTTTGTTTTACCTTTGTGCTCCTTTGTGACTTGACCGTAAGAGAGAGAGAGAGAGAGAGAGAGAGAGAGAGAGAGAGAGAGAGAGAGAGAGAGAGAGAGAGAGAGAGAGCTTGCATTTCGTCTTATTTGCAGCATGAAAGTTCTTTTTAACCAAGTTTGGTGTTTGTGAGAGAGAAGAGAGGAAGTGGAGGAAGAGGACGAGGAGAGGGGAGAAGTGGTACCAGGTGACACTACTTGAAAGAGGAGGAGGAGGAGGAGGAAAAGGAAGAAGAGAGGATAAAGTCGAAGGAATAGTGGCTGAATAATGCTGGAGAGAGAGAGAGAGAGAGAGAGAGAGAGAGAGAGAGAGAGAGAGAGAGAGAGAGAGAGAGAGAGAGAGAGAGAGAGTCATGAAGATCTGTTACTCTCAATCCTCTCATTTCCTGTACTTAGATGCACGTGTTTCTTTTGTGTACGTGACTGTGTACGTATCCCCTCCTCCTCTCCTCCTCCTCCTCCTCCTCCTCCTCCTCCTCCTCCTCCTCCTCCTCCTTCTCCTCCTCCTCCTCCTTATCTCTTACCCCATTTCCTTCCTATCTTTAACCATATCCCTGTCCCTCCCCCCTTCTCTCTCTCTCTCTCTCTCTCTCTCTCTCTCTCTCTCTCTCTCTCTCTCTCTCTCTCTCTCTCTCTCTCTCTCTGGTTCACACATTTTACTGCGTTTTAGTTGAGCGAGCGCTGGTACACACACACACACACACACACACACACTCAGGCACACACACACACACACACACACACACACACACACACACTCAGGCACACACACACACACAGGCACACACACTAGGTGACTCTTATGAAACTTTTCCATTGTCTCTTAATTTTACACCTGCGTCCATTCAATTTCACCTTCAGTATCTCACCTGTACCTGTATGTTAACCTTATATGTTGTTATGCTTCTTATATTCTTTGTTCCTGTACTCTGTCACCTTGCCTTGTATCCAGCAGTTCTTATCCTTCATTCACCTCGTTGATTTACAGTCCTCTCCTCTCGTGTTTACTTAAATTCCTTATCATGTACTCCTCCTCCTGCTCCTTCTGTTGTTGTTGTTGTTGTTGTTGTTGTTGTTGTTGCTGCTGCTGCTGTCATTCTACTTCTTCATCATCATCTTTTCCTTCTCCGCTTCCTTCTTCTTCCTCCTCATCCATGCAAGAGTCTAAAAGATTGTTGTTGTTTTCGTATCCTTTGTAATCATATCTAGTCCTCCTCCTCCTCCTCCTCCTCCTCCTGTGCTTCTTATTCATACCCACGCCTCCCCATCATCAGATATTCCCCATGACTCCTTACTCCTGCCTATCTCCAGAACACGCCTTGCCTCACCTTACCTATTCATGGGCACCTCATTTCTGCTCTCCTTCCTTCGCCCTTCCCTTACCTCGTCTCCCTTAACCCGCTTCCCTTACTCTCTCTCTCTCTCTCTCTCTCTCTCTCTCTCTCTCTCTCTCTCTCTCTCTCTCTCTCTCTCTCTCTCTCTTTCTTTACTCCCATTCCCCCCCTACCAAAGACCTGCTTACATCTCCCCTTACCATACACACTCCCCTTGCCTCCCCCCGCCCCTCTGGCCTCTCCCCCTCTTAACACCCCCTTGAAGACACCCCTTACCCACAACCCACTACACCCTCCCCTTCCTATCTACATTCCCCTGGTGCCTCTCTCGTTCTTCCTCGGGCATGGTGCCAGTGGTCATGTGTGTGTGTGTGTGTGTGTGTGTGTGTGTGTGTCCCCCTGCGTCCACCTTAGTGTTTATATTTACTTTCCCACACCTGCTCTCACCTGGCTGCCTACCTCATCTGCGTGTTCGTGACGTCACCGTGTGCATGCTGTATTGATCCGCTGTTCATCCTCTTCCTCTTCCTCTTTATCCTCCTTTTTTTTTATTTCTTTCCCTCATTCTTACTTTTATTCTCATTTATTTCACTGGTATGTTAATAGTTTAAGTTCTCTGGTTCTTGTGTGTGCGTGTAAGTGTGCCTGTGTATGTGTGTGTACGTGCGTGCGTGAGGCGGCGGCGGTGGCGACGGTGGTGGTGGTAGTGGTGGTGGTCGGGAGGGGTCATACGGCGGGGGGGGAAGGTAATGACGTTCTCATAACAAAGCTGTAATGCGCCAACAGCAAAACATAAAGGTGCCGGGACTGTGTGTGTGTGTGTGTGTGTGTGTGTCTGTGTGTGTGTGTGTGTGTGTGTGTGTGTGTGTTTCTCATTCTGTCATGACCCCCTCTCTTACTCCCTTCCTCCCCCCTCTTCTCTCCTCCTCCTCCTTCTCTCCTCCTACTCCTCCTCCTTCTGTCAACCCTCCTTACTGCCTTCTGTCTGTCTCTCTCTTCTCTCCTCCCTCTCCCTCCCGTCTCCTCTCTTTGCCCCTCTTCTCCCTCCATTAACTCCCCTCCTCCTCCTCCTCCTCCTCCTCCTCCTTCTTTTCAGTGCACAAGTGTAATTTTCATAACACGTATCACCATTACAACTTCACCACACCATTTCACCACCACTATCACTATCACCATCACCACCACCATCACCACCATCACCATCACCATCACCACCACCATCACTATAATTAAGCGGTACGAACATTCCGTCATCACCATTACATAAATAACCACTACAGTGTCACCACCATCATCATCATCATCACCAATAGAGAGAGAGAGAGAGAGAGAGAGAGAGAGAGAGAGAGAGAGGGGGGGGATGAGAGGTGAAGGAGGGTTTGAATGTCTTCTTTTTATCTCCCCTCCCCTCCCTCTTCCCTCCCTTCCCCTCCCAGCTTCCTCTCCCCCCCTCTCTCTCTCTCTCTCTCCCTTCCCTCCTCTTCCTTCCCCCTGTAATTATTTTCTGGTATTCCTTCCTCTTTCATCTCTTCTCTCCCTTCTACTTTTCTTCTTCTTTTCTTTTTCACTTTTTGTCTTGTTATTTTTGCATACTTTTCGTTTTTAAAAGTAAGGGATAAGTATTTCACACACACACACACACACACACACACACATACACACACACACACACACACACACACACACACACACTTTTTTCTTAGAAATGTTAACAAACACCTATGACTTTGCACGATCCTTTGTAATACTTTATCTCCTTCTCATCCTTCCTCAATATTCCTTTAAAAGTCAGTCCTTCGTGTGTGTTGTTGTTGTTGTTGTTGTTGTTGTTGTTGTTGTTGTTGTTGTTGTTGTTGTTGTTGTTGTTGTTGGTGTTGTTGTTGTTGTTGTTGTTGTTGATGCTGTCTTTTCTATTATTGCTATCATCATTACTACTACTACTACTACTACTACTACTTCTGTTGTTGTTGTTGTTGTTGTTGTTGTTGTTGTTGTTGCTCATGTTCTTGTTCTTTTTGTTATTATTTATTACTATCATAACAACAACAGTTAATAATACTATTGCTTCTACTACTACTACTACTGCTATTACTACTACTACTGCTACTACTACTGTTGTTGTTGTTGTTGCTCATATTCTTGTTCTTTTGTCATCATTTATTGCTATCATAACAACAACAGTTACTAATACTACTGTTTCTACTATTATTACTACTACTACTACTACTACTACTACTACTACTACTACTACTACTATTTCTACTACTACTACTACTATTTCTACTACTACTACTATTAAACGATGTCATGAACGTCTCCCCTCAGAAAGTAACAGTTGCATTATTTTTTTTATATCAAATTCTTATATTCTTGTTATTTATTGTTACTTTTTTTTTTGTATTGATTGCTCCATTTTTTTTCCTCGGATGCCAATTTGCAGGCGTAGGAACGGGCAGGTTGTTGTTGTTGTTGTTGTTGTTGTTGCTGCTGTTGTTGTTGTTGTTGTTGTTGTTGTTGTTGTTGTTGTTGTTACTACTACTACTACTACTACTACTACTACTACTACTACTACTACTACTACTACTACTATTACTACTACTACTACTACTACTTCAGTTATAATACTGCAGTCGTGTATAATGCTCTCTCTCTCTCTCTCTCTCTCTCTCTCTCTCTCTCTCTCTCTCTCTCTCTCTCTCTCTCTCTCTCTCTCTCTCTCTCTCTCTCTCTCTCTCTCTCTCTCTCTCTCAGCACACTACGCCTGGATCTCCGCATCATTGCATCTGACCGTGAGAGAAGGAAAAACGCTAAGGTGACGTCATTCACCTTGCACAGAAAACGGTAGACTGATTACTGGCGATGAACATGCAACGGAAGGAAAAGGTGGAAGACAAGTAGTGGAAGGTTTGCATTGACTGGTTATCCGTCTCACTGCGGTATGAGGATGATAGGTGGAGGTAGGCAGGTGTGTTTCATAGAGGGAGGGAGTGCCACGTGTAGATCTGGTGACTTCTTGCAGCTTACCTTATTTTCTTACGTTCTTATATGCATTAATTCATAATACTAAAAGTCCTACACGAAACGTTTTACAAGAACCTACAAGAAAATGGATTAAAAGACTAGATATTCCAGTTTGTAGTCAGTATAATATTTAATGGTGCCTGTAGAGAGAGTTTTTACAAATACCTGCTAGAAAAAAAGATTAAAAATAGATTTTTCAGTTTTCATCAGGTATAATATTTAAAGGTGATGGTTAAGAAAGAAACCAAGTGGTGCCAAGTAGCAGTGAAAGAGAAGATTTACCTTTTTAGCACCACAGTAACGGCCACACAAGAACATTAGAAAATAAAAGATGCCGCAAGAACCCTTCAGGCCTACACGTGGCGGTCCCTGCATGTGACCTGTGGCCCATAAGATGCCCATAGGAATTGAGGCACCATTTAACCTAAGGATCTTGTGAATGGAGGCCCTTTAGTTCAGTACCAGGCGCTCCTCACGTGACCTGTTGCCCGTAGGAACTGAAGAGCAATTTAATTTGAGGATCTTATGAATTGGGGAGGTTTAGTTCAGTAGCAGGAGCCCAATACCCAAGTGGTGGTACCTGGTGGCGGTCATGTACAACCATAAACTAATATAAGGATAAAAGGCGCGTTTCCTCAAAAATATATTTGCTCTACATGAAGCTACAAATAAGTATCTATTCTTGTGGTCATTTGGTACAAAAATAAGGGTACATCGAAAGATCTCTTTTGGGTTATAGCTAGTTGGGCGTTCACACACACACACACACACACACACACACACACACACACACACACAAACGACTAGAGAACTGCTTTCTTCACGTGCCACCAGGAAGCTTGAGGGTTCCGGGATGGACATAATTAATCAATACAATCACTGGCAATGAAGCTCCATATACGGTAATTGCTCAGTTACCAGCTGTATTACATCAGGAGCGTATTCCTAAACGTTTCGGCGCTCTATCTCCATTTCCAACAGGTTGTAGTGGAAGGCATTGGGTTTTCAAGGATGTTTTTTCCATGATTCGTTGATGGCTTAACAAATATTTTATACCATCAAGGGAAGAAAATCTATAAGAACACAACTAATAATCTCTGTAGAGTGTTCAAGGGTGTTTTTCCTTATGGCTTAACAAATATTCTATACCATCAAGGAGAAAAAGCACGTACAAGAACATAGTTGATCATCTTCGTGGCCCTTGAAAATAGTCCTAATGAGAGAACAAAGCATTAAAGGATTTGACAACAGCGACGTCTCAAAACAAAGAGTTTGTGAGGAGATTCTGAGAAAGACAATTAGTGATTTTTTTTTTTTTCTGAATTCCTCCCTTGTGCATTAAAAAAAAAAATGCGTGTGTGCTATCTGAGGCGTGCAAGCGTTGTGTTCTACATCTCAGACTTTGTGTTATAAATGCTTTGTCTGGGAAGAAAAGACGGGGGAAAAATATTGTGAGGAGAATGTGGTAGGAAAAAACTCTAGAAGGAGAGATGTAGGTATGAGGAGACGAGAGTGGAATGTGAACTTAAGTCTACATATATTATTATTACAGAATATCTATATGCACTGGTTCATGAGATAGCTAGATGTGGGAATATGTTCGTTGTAAAGAGAGCGTGACCTTAAGTGTACACGTGCCATTACTGCTGAGTATATATAAGCACTGGTTTATGAGATAGCTGGATGATGTAGGGACGTGTTCGTTGTAAAGAAAGAAGAGTGAACTTAAGTGTTCTCGCTATTACAATAGAATATCTACACGCACTGGTTTACGAGACAGCAGGACGTGGAGGCGTGTTCATCGTCTTGGAGGAAGAGAAGCGAGAAGGTGATGTGAATTGCAGGGTACTACTAATACTACTGCAGGCTACCCATAAGGCACTGCGCATTGCTTGGAGTGATACTAGTTTACAGAGGGCGTGTTCGTATCGGTGTGCTGACCGTACTACGTCACGTAAAGAAGGAACAAAAAAAAAAAAAGAAAAAGGAAAAGAAAAACAAGATAAGGACGGTTACGATATAGGAGGAGAGAGGCAGAGAAGAAAGTAAATTAATGTATTGTCGTCTATAAGGAACAGCGTGAGGAAGTGCTATTGTTCGGTGATGAATGCATGTGCTAGTGCGAGGGAGTGCACATCAAGCACATATGTGAGGAAGTATTTGAAAGTGTACAGGTGGTAAGTGTTAAGTGTCTTTAAGTATGAGAGAAACTAGTGTTAAGTGCTCAGAGTGTTTCCAAGTGAGAGAAACTAGTGTTAAGTATTTAGAGAGTGTTTCCAAGTGAAAGAAACTAGTGCTAAGTGTTTAGAGAGTGTTTTCAAGTGAGAGAGAAACAAGTGATAAGTGTTGGCAGTGTTTCCAAGTACCAGAGGGAAACGTGAACTAGAGTATATGATCTACACTAATAAGGAACTTCGTGAGGAGTGTTAAGACAGTGCAACTTATCACACACAGCCTCGTCAGGACATGATCAAAGTATAACATCTGCTGTTAGGTTAAAATACTGCGATTTGTTCTTCTTCTGTGTACATGTGTTAGTGGTCGAGGGAGGAGGCGCCGAGGAAACAGGCGCAGCTGGCGGGGAGCTGGAAGGTCTCCACGGCGAAGGGGAAGTACTCGTCACAAGGGTCGTACACCAAGAAGCGGTGGTAGATGAACTTCTGCAGGCACTTGGACTCGTAGCAGTGAGGCACCAGCGGGCACTCGGCGTAACTCTGGCATTCCTCCACGCGGGTCGTCTGTGTCAACACCTCGTAGTCCACCTGGAGAGAGAGAGAGAGAGAGAGAGAGAGAGAGAGAGAGAGAGAGAGAGAGAGAGTTAACGTTATATATGGCGCGGTGGTCAAATGATCTGATCAGCAGTCTATAACGAGAAGATTCGCAACACAACCCTTAGGACCATATTCTGAAACACTTCCGCGCCGCACTTCCACTGTATCCAAGTGAAGTTACACGGGTTTTTAAGGATTCTAGTGACAGATTAACAACATTTCTACGTTATTAACATGACAAACACTCTAGAGAACCACGCTAATCATCTCTGTAACCTTTGAAAATAGTCGTGGGTGGCGAGAGAGCAAAACGTTTCAGAATACGGCCCTTAGGAACGCTACAGAGTCGAACCTTACCTTTACATTATTGACAATAGTCCTCCAGTAGCCCTCAGTATTGATAGCCCGCAGCGGCCGCACATACGCCGTCTCAGATGGGCACAAGTAAGTCTCCTCCTTCAGTATCTCGGGTCTGTTCACCGAGTTACCAGTGTGCAAGTCAGCCACGTCAGCGTACAAAGTCAGAACGTGATGCTTGAAATAGTGCAGCGCCTCCTCCATCTCCTTCAGTGGGTACTCGTAGTCATACAAGCACCAGGGTTTCGTGGTGTTGTAGGAACATGTTGGAACTTGATCATAACCGTAACATTTGAATTCATACCCCGGTTTTGCGGTGGGAGGGTGATACGCGTGTGGATAGGCAGGCGCGGAGGTGGGGTAGCCTGTGGGGTGGTAGACTGGTGTGACGGCGTGATAGGCTGGTGTGACGGCTTCGTAGGCGTGTGTTACGTGGTGGTATGCCGGTGTGACGGGGTGGTATGCGGGGGTGGTGTGGTGGTAGGGTGCTGGGGTGGGGGCGTAAGTGCTGGGGTGGTAGGCAGGGACGGAGTGGTGGGGCGTGCCGTGATGGGAAACATAGGCAGGGTCGGATTTGGCGTCAGCATCTCCTCTCACCACACTTGCTGCTACTGCCCACACCTGTGATTGGAAGACAGCAGCGTCAAGGGAAATTTCATAAAATCATAGTCAGAATTCAGTTTCCAAATATCAACAGCAGCGTGGAAGTAAATATTGAGATGTGATCGTAAGAAATCGGTTCCCAAATGGAGTGTTAGATGAGTGGAATTAATTTGGGACCGTATTCCTGTTTCGACGCCTTATTTTTTTTATTTATTTATTTATTTTTATTTATTTTTTTTTTTGCATATACCAGACTAGTGCAGATTAGTGAGATTTTCAAGGACGTTTCATGATTTTAGTGACCGTTTAACAAGGAAAATACATGAAAATCTGAATAATAATCTCCGTGGCCTTTGAAAATAATCCTATTAGAGAGAGAGAGAGAGAGAGAGAGAGAGAGAGAGAGAGAGAGAGAGAGAGAGAGAGAGAGAGAGGGAGAGAGAGAGAGAGAGAGAATAAAATAAAAGGACTTAAAAATTTTTGAGTTTCAGTTATTAGGTTATTAGTATTAAATCAACAGGGAGCTTTAAAAGATTATATTAATTTATGCATAGGGATGACAAATGGATATAGGTAGCTATGTTTTTTTACAGGTACGGGTGCGCATATACTTAACGCCTTCAAGCTTCTTATTGTTCTAATGTCACGTATTAGTTAGGATGACGGTGCAGAGAGTGACGCAGGAGAAGGGCGTGGCAGGAAAAGACTCGCCAGGTCACGGGTTTTGAGGTTCGCGAAGGTGTCATTATCAACTTTCCTCGGTGAAATGATGGTGAAGGTGATGCAAGGTGAAGGAAAATGACAAAATACCCGATCGTTAGTGAGGGCGGAGGTCAAGGCGTGGTGGTGGTGGTGGTGGTGGTGGTGGTGGCCGTGGTGGTGGTGGCCCTAAGCTGACAGTTTAATGACACAAAGGGAACAGTGATGCGATTTTCAGTCTCATTGCGTCACCTGAAGAACTCGAGGGAGGAAACAGCAGCATGTTCCTACGGGTGTGATTGTGGTAAAAATGAGGAGTCTTTCTTTCTTCTTCTCTTCTTTATTTTATTTATCTTTTTATCTTTCTTTCTTTTGTCTTATTTTCTTTCGTCTATTTCTTTATATATTTATCTTTTTCTTTTATCTGTCTGTCTATCTGTTTATTTATATATCTACCTATCTGTTTATCTATATATATTTCTATCTTTTTACTTTTCTCTGTTTTTTTTTCTTTCTCTTTCTTTCTGTTTTTGTTCTTGCTCGTGTTCTTCGTTTTCTTCTCGTTACTATTTTGCTTTTTCTTCGTTTTTATTTACTTTTTTATTTTTTCGGTTTGTTTTCGTGACTTCATTTACGTTCCCCTTCATTAATTCATCCATTTTTCACACTTCAGTTTTCGATATACTTCTCTCCATTACCCGTTCAGTTCACATGCACCCATTGCTACTACATTTTCTATTCCCATCATTATCTCTCGCCTTCATTGCATCAGTGTTATCTCTCACGCAGCGGCAGTAGTAATGATAATCAGGTGGTGCACGGGAGCCACCACAAGTGTGTATACTCAGGT
Organism: Scylla paramamosain; assembly: GCF_035594125.1. Taxonomy (NCBI): domain Eukaryota; kingdom Metazoa; phylum Arthropoda; class Malacostraca; order Decapoda; family Portunidae; genus Scylla; species Scylla paramamosain. Next base: position 18,501,909 of record NC_087182.1, read on the forward strand.
GTGCTCTATTGGTAAGCGAAGGTATTTCCGGTTGCATTGCCTCGTTAACCTTTACATGTCTCGCGGTGATGGTGGTGACGGTGGTGGCGATAGTGGTGATGGTGGTGGCGGGAATCGGTATCATGTTATATTGCTTCTCGAGTCTTAAAAAAGATAAATAAATAAAAAAAAAGTTAATCGTTAGGTAAATATTACATACATACATACATTTATACAGACATACATTTATAGATAGAGAGACAGATAGACTGACATAGAAAGGCGGATGAATGGATAAACAGATGGGTAAATGGATATACAGACATATAAGGAGTTAGAGAGATGGATACATAGCGAAATAAAGAAGCAGATAAACTTGAAAATATATAAATGAAAAGATAAATAGCTAGATAAGTACATGGATGGTGAGAGAGAGAGATTTATACATACGTAAACATATGCTAATACATAGATTAATACAAAAATATAAGTGAATAGATAAACAAATGATTAGATAGACAGATGAAGCCATAACAAAGTATATATTACCACTCTTATAAACCAAATTACTCGTGTTATGGAGATTATTGATTTTTCTTTGTATTTCATCATGTGTCGCATCAGTTAACATGGTCTATTTTGTCTTGCAAATGGAGTGACTGATATATAATTAACTTCAACTTTCCTGCCTTTAATACGAAAATCAGGAAAGTGGCGGCTTTTCATCTCGATTTCCCTAACAGTAGAAAAATATAAATAAGATAAAAATAAAATATGAAAAGTAAAGAAGGTGACGATGTAATGCGATGTTGTAAAGTGGCGAGGTGTGGTGCGGCAGGTGAACGAACTGTCAAGGTCATCCCCAGCTCACTCGAGAATAGGTAAGGTACACACACACACACACACACACACACACACACACACACACACACACACACACACACACACACACACACACACTTTTCTTCAGTGTGGGAATAACTGATCCTTCCTGTAAAACCACACATACTTGCAGGTAACTGATGGCTAATTGAGACACCCGCATACTTGAATGTCTCAAGACACTCCCTAACTTAACTCTGGACTTGCTTTCAGACTGCCTCCGTAACCTCTGCATTGTTTAGCGCGTCACTCAACACATCCAATATTATAAAGAAAACTTCTATCACATCATTAAGGGAGAATAGGGTCTTAAAGTGACAAATATAATCTTTTATAACCGCAATACTGTTTGCGGTTACCGCAGAGCTTATAAAGAAAAAATTTCATCAAAACTTTAAAGAGATTAGTTTTAAAGGAGCAAATATGGTCTTTATAACTACATTAGTATTTACGGTTACTGGAGAGCGAAAATAAATTATCAACATTGTTTGCAGAGAAGGGGAAGAGAGCATGTGTCAGCAGCAGTGAATCTTTTCTTCCAGCTTTGTCGCCCTTGGCTAGAGCTCCCCCGTACATAAGGTATCACAGGCGTGCCTCATGGATTAGGTCATGATTGGAGGCTGATTGAGTGTGGGGTCACGTTTTATATTCGTGATTGTGTTACTTGTTGCTGGAGGACTGAATGACTCATTGAATGACTGACTAACTGATGAAGTAACTGACTGACTAAGTAATTGGCTGGCTGGCTGATTGACAAACTGACTGTCTTGGTAACTGGCTGACTGATTAAATGCATGAATGCTGACTAACTGACCGACTGAATGACTGCCTAAATAAATGACTGACTGACTGAATGAGAGAATAAATTAATGAAAGAATGAATGAAAGATTCTAAAATTTGAATATTGAAATGTACAAAAGAATAAACAAGCAAATAACAGTGAAAAATTAACTCGTATGAACATTCTCTCTCTCTCTCTCTCTCTCTCTCTCTCTCTCTCTCTCTCTCTCTCTCTCTCTCTCTCTCTCTCCACCTTCCCACACGCTCACGGTTTCAAAAGAGAGATAATTAGCCGCGTTCTGAAGTCTCCCTGCTCCTAATAATGGTGCGGAGGTTTGAATCTCATTGCATTGTGCGTCTCTGCATCAAACCACGCCCCGCTCATCACGACTAACCTCTGGATTAATTCATATATTCCTGTTACGAAATTGGGACAGAAAGACGATGATGATAATGATAATGATGATGATGATGATGATGAGGAGGAGGAGGAGGAGGAGGAGGAGGAGGAAGGAGAAGAATAAGAAAGAAAAAGGAAAGAGGAGGGGAAGAGAAGGAGGAAGGAGAAAATCAAGAGAGAGGAAGAGAAGGAGGATTTAACAAAGCTATCAAAGTACATTATCATGAGAGAGAGAGAGGAGAGAGAGAGAGAGAGAGAGAGAGAGAGAGAGAGAGAGAGAGAGAGAGAGAGAGAGAGAGAGAGAGAGAGAGAGAGAGAGAGAGTGTACTGAGTATCGTGTGTTGATCTCAGAAATGACAATGGCAAAAGTGCTCCTCCTCCTCCTCCTCCTCCTCCTCCTCCTCCTCCTCGACAATAAACAGCCCTGAGGGGATCATTGCACTACCCAGCGTACAGTGAACAGTGAAAGGTGAAAGTACAGTGATTATTAGTTCAGGCGAAGAGAGAGAGAGAGAGAGAGAGAGAGAGAGAGAGAGAGAGAGAGAGAGAGAGAGAGAGAGAGAGAGAATTAAGCATCGGCAGATAAGCAGTGAGATGCAGGTAGACTCATTAAGGTGATGTGGTGGCATGGTGGTGGTGTGGTGGTGTGGTGAGGGATGCAGGTGGGGGTAGGGAAGATAGAGAGGGGGGTAGGCGTTCTCAAGGGTAATGGTAGTGTATGACAAGGTACAGTGAGCATAGATGACCAGACGCCACTTAGCAGGGGAAGCAGCGCGACTAATATGAGTTATGAATGCATGACTTGTTTAACCGCAGTAATTAAATCTTTCACTCCTACATTATTTTTCCCATAAACGCCAGCAATATTTTAAACACTTTTTTTTTTACTACTGTCTCGTAAATAATCTTATAAGCGCAGAAAATATTGGATTGTTTGCCTATTCTCTCTTATTTCTTCTGTTTCTATACAAATAATAACTTTTAAACACTGAATTTTGTGTTCTGGTTTCTTAAACGGTCTATTATCACCAAAATTGATAAGATTATTCCCCTATTCTCGTTGTATCTTGCTTTCATTCAAACAATAACTTTTAGACACATTTTTTTTTGTGCTCTCGTCTCGTATTTCCTTAATTCCAAAAATGACAAAATTATTCTCTTGTTCACCTTATTTTTGTTTCCATTTAAGCAATAACTTTTTAAATACTATTTTTTGCCATAGTCTCTTTAGTAGTGCTATGACTCCTAAAAAAAAAAAAGATGAATTTTCCGCATATTCATTTCTTTGTAAGGAGTTTTTATAGTAATGTTAAATGAAGAACATATAAGTTAAAGGATCTTAGAGTGTCATTACCAGTTCTCTCTTATGTATTCATGTTCTCTTCTTTTTTTTCTTACTCTCATCTGTTCTTTCTACTTTTGTCCTTACTTGTTATTATATTATCTTCTTTCTTTCCCCTCGCCATCTTTCTTTTCTTTTACTTCAAGTTACCTTCTCTAATGTAATTCAAATACAGATTATCTTACCGTATTCATCATAATCTTTCGTCTTGCTTCTAAACATATCATATTATTTCACCCCTATTCAATCTTTCCCCTTTCTGCTCTTTACTCATTCAGCTTTTACTGACTTTTAATAGCAACAAACTCACCTCCTCCTCCTCCTCCTCCTCCTCCTCCTCCTCCTCCTCCTCCTCCTCCTCCTTCTCCTCAACCACCACCTTTGCATCACTCCTTTGCAAACTCCTGACGCGGAGTAACACAGGAGCCTATACTCGCTTCTGCGACCGCTTATGTTTCGTCACCTCCCTACCTCTGTGTGTGCGTGTGTGTGTGTGTGTGGTGAGGTGATGTGGTAATGAGGTTAAAAGAGGATTTATTTTAACGAGTGTTTCTGTAATTTTAAGTGACCAGAGAGACAGACAGACAGGGAGAGAAAGAGACAGTAACAGAAGAGAAGGTGATGAGATGAGATTTGTGGGTTGCGTTGGTGGTTGTCGTGACGCAATGGTGAGGGGGCAGCCACGTGGATGTCTGGAATTACACTTGCCTCGGGTGTCATTACAGGAGTCGTGACGAGAGCAGATAGGCAGTGTAAGGATGGGGATTACTGGTGTTTCTGCTGCAGGTAATAATTGTGAAAGGTGGATGGTGGGAGTGATTATATTTTATTATGAGCTTCTCTTTGATGTTTGAGTTAAGTTTACGAGTACATTTGTATGAGGCCGATTTTATTGTGGGGGTAGGCGGTAATTCGAGGAGTGGTTTAGTTTAACGATTGTTTTGGTTTTCGTAGACAATAAATAGCTTAAATGAATAAATAAAAATGTAAGTAGTGAAAAGAAAAAAATGAATGGTAAATGCTACTTTTTTGTTTCTTTTCTTTTCCAATTATTGACTCTCTATCTCTCTCTCTCTCTCTCTCTCTCTCTCTCTCTCTCTCTCTCTCTCTCTCTCTCTCTCTCTCTCTCTCTCTCTCTCTCCACCACAGACAGCGAAATGAATGACGGGGCAGTTTCAGCCTTTCACTGCCTGTAATTCCCTTCTTGCTCAGTAAAGTCTTCAAGGGTTACCCAAATAAGCAACAAAAGTCATACTGTCACTTGCACCCAAAGGCATCACACTCCTTCATTTTGGTATGTATTCTCAAACGTTTCGGTGTGTTGCCTCACTTGGATTTAAGTGTGTAGTTTTTTTTTTTTTTTTTTTTTTTTTTTTACGTAAGAGGGCATCTGGGCGATGGTCGCAAAAGGTAACAAAAAATAATCAATAAATAAAAAGTAATATATATATATACCAAATTACGAAAAGAAATGTTTGGATTGTGAAAGTTACCAGTATTTCCAAGAGTGTTTTCGTGATTCTAATAAGATTTTAACACGTATTCTGCATCATTGGTTGAAGAAAACAACATAAACACCATCATGAGAACACAACTACCCAAGAAAAACGAAGAAGAGATGAAACACGAAAGAAGGAAGAATATGAGACGAGAATGGAAGAAGGAAGAAACAAAAGATAAAGGAGGCTTTTGAAACACTCCTTATGGCAGACCACAGCGTTGAAGATTATTGGCCTTTTGTCTTTCACTCGACACCAGCGAATTGATTCCCAAACGTATTCGACACAGATATAAGATTCCCCCCCCCCCGCCGACACTCGAGATCCTTGCACTTAGGATGAAAGACTTACTTGTGGGATCAAGAGAGTATTAGTGGAATCAAGGGCTCATTAATAGGGTTAGTGACTTATTAATAGAATCAAGAATATAGTAGGATTAAATACGTAGAGCTCACTAGTGGAATCAAGTACGTGTCACTAGGATCAAATAGTATGTTAATATGAACATTCTTGCTAATAGGATCAAGGATATGGCGTGGCACTTCATAGGAGGTCCCAATATAATCAATGCTAATAGAATGAAGTACTCTATTAATAGGATCAAACACTCTATAAGCAGAATCAAGAACTCACTATAAAAGATCAAGCACATGGATTTAGGAGTTACTAATAAAATCAAGGACACATTAGTAGAATCAAACACTATATTAGTAGGATCAACCGCTTTATAAGGAGGATCAAAGACTTACTAAAATTATCAAGCACGTGTATTAAGGAGTCACTTCTCAAATCAAAGAATCAAACACTCTGTTAGTAGGATCAAACACTCTATAAATAGGATCAAGCACTCTATGAAGAGGATCAAGGACTTACTATTAGGATTAAGGACATGGCGTGGTGTTCGGAGCTCGGAGGAGAGGGAAAGGGGGAGAGAGGGAACTTATGAACGCCATGACGGCCCCGGAGCTGCTATATATACGTGGTGGCACAGTGCCGTAGGTGATGCCAGGTGTCGCCAGGTGAGAGGACCTAATGGGCGGCGTGTTATTACCTGTAGAAGGTGAAGGTTCAAGTGTAGCCTCAGGTGCGAATTGAGTTCAGTGTGACGATATAAACGTTTCAATTTAATTAAAGGAGAGAGAGAAAAAAAAAGTAGATTATGTAAAAAGAGCAAGTTATTTTCATTCTATTTTTTTTTTTTTTTTCTAATTGTTATGTTTTGTTCATGGTCGATTGTTGTAAGTGGATGAGTGACTTAACTGGCAGCCATGACCGATACGCTGTCACTCATTTCGCTCATCTCACTCAGCTTGGCTCTTCCCGCACGCTGCCAATTACCAGGATCCGTAAAAAGTACAGAATGATAGAACTGATGATGATGGTGATGACTGTAAGGATAATGTTGATGAGAGCATTGTTGGTATCATTGTAGCATTTGTAGTAATTGTAATAGTTGTAGCAGTAATGGTGGTGGTGGTGGTGGGTTGATAGGTAGTAGTAGTAGGAGTAGGTGATAGTGGTGGTGGTGGTGGTAGTGATAGTAGCAATAACAGTGGATCCTAATAAGTAGATGAATTACAGGTATAAATTTTGGAATTGATTGATTAACTAAATGAATAACTGATTAAATGACTGACTGACTGACTGACTGACTGACTAACTGACTGACTGACTGACTGATTGCCTGGCTGACTGACTGACTGACTGACTGACTGACTGATTGCCTGGCTGACTGACTGACTGATTGCCTGGCTGACTGACTGACTGACTGACTGACTGACTGATTGACTGACTGACTGACTGATTGCCTGAGTGACTGACTGACTGAATGACTGACTGACTGACTGATTGCCTGACTGACTGACTGACTGATTGCCTGGCTGACTGACTGATTGCCTGCCTGACTGACTGACTGACTGACTGACTGACTGACGGACAGATGGACTCACTGACTCAAGGTGCTGCCACAAACGGGTCACATTACCTGTAAATTTCAAGATCCCACAAAGGGCGCCTCACCTGCCTGCCCTCCCCAGGTGTGCTTCCGGCGAGACTATTGTTTCCTGCTTGACTTTCCTCTCTGAGATTTACTTGTGTGTGTGTGTGTGTGTGTGTGTGTGTGTGTGTGTGTGTGTGCTATTATCTTCTCACGTTTCATTGTCGCTGTGTCACGATATTATTATTATTATTATTATTATTATTATTATTATTATTATTATTATTATTATTATTGTTATTATTATTGTTGTTGTTGTTGTTGTTGTTGTTGTTATCACAATGCTTACAGTATCTAATTAGGAAAGTTACCTGTACTTTTTAGGGTCAATGAACTTTACGTAAAGACAGAGAGAGAGAGAGAGAGAGAGAGAGAGAGAGAGAGAGAGAGAGAGAGAGAGAGGGAGGGAATAGGTAATAAAAACAAGTGACAGGAATTGAAAAGTTATTATTATCATCTACTTATTTTATCACTCACCATTTATTTATTTATTCATCTATCTATCTGTCTATCTATTTAACTATATTGATCTGCCTGCCTTCCTGTCTGTCTGTCTGTCTGTCTGTCTGTAATTTGTCTGTCTGTCTATCTATTTGTATTATCTGTCCATAAATGTATATCACTTTTACTTTTACTACTTATCTTTAGGCTTACCTGAGCACACCTGTCCAATCTAAGTACTCTTCTCACCTGTGCCAGTTAATGAGGAGGTGGGAGTCACGGTTTTGGTACCTGGAGGCGTCACGGGGAGGCGGAAAAATTATAGGGGAGGGAGGAAGGCACGGGAGGAAAGGTTAACGAATGAAAGGCAAGAGAAGGAATGGGATGGATGGAGGAGATGAATTGATGGAAGGAAGGGAGGGTGAGAAAGGAAGGGAAGAGATGGGAGGAGGGAAGGGAAGGATAGAGAAATGAGTAAGGAAGGATTGGAAGATGAGGCAGGAGGGGAAAAATATGGTAGAACTGGAGAAGGAAGAAAGAAAACGGGGTTAAGGAGGGATGTGAGGAGAAAAGTGGGGGAAGAAAGAGAACAGTGGAGAAAAACGAAAAATCGAAGGAGGATTGCAGAGTGGGAACGAATGGAAGGAAAGACAAAAGAGAGGAAAATATTAAAATTAAGAAATTTGAAAGAAGGATGATGAGAGAGGAAGAGAAGAAGAGACAGAGAACGAAGGAAAGGGAAGAAAAAAATAAGAAAGAAGCGAATGAAAGTAAGAAATGAGAGAGAAACGAAGAAAGAGAAAGAGTAAAAGAAGGATGATGAGAGAGAAAGAGAAGAAGAGACAGAACGAAGGAAAGGGGAAGAAAAAACGGGAAAGAGATGAATGAAGAAAAAAAAATGAGAGAAACGAAAAGAGAAAAGTGAAATGAAAAAAATAAATAAATAAACAAAGAAAAGTATGATCACACCTTATTTTACATTTCAATTCAAGGCGCAGTTCTCACTCAAGGTCCTCATTTAGCTACTGAAGGAGGCGTGGTGGGTGAAGGGCGAGGTGACGACCAAGTAAAAGTTAAGGAAAGTTAAGAGAACATTGAGATAAACGACAGGGGCTTAACCTGTAGAAGGCCAGGGCGGGTTGGGGGGGGGGGTGAAGATCTACCTATCACCTATCATTTACACGCGCAAGGTGATGGGGGAGGGAGGGGAGGATTAGTGAGATGGAGGGCGTAAGGAGAGTGTAGGAAGGGGTAGGTAAGGTGGAGGTAGGAGAGGGAGGTGAAGGAAAGGGTTAAGGAGGTAGAGAATGGAGGAGAAAGAGAAAGGGAGGAAAGTATTGGGGGGGAGTATGGGTAAGAGGGAGAGGGAGGTGAAGGAAGCGGTTAAGGAGAGAAAGGAGAATAGTAAGAAGAGGTTAGAGGAGAGAAAGAACGAATAGAGGGATAAGAAAGAGAGGAAGAGTAAAATAACGAAGGAAGAGAAGGGAGAATAGGAGAAGGAATGTAAGGAAAAGGAAGAAGAGAAGCATAGTGTAAATTAAAAAAAAGCATGGAAGAGAAGAAAGGAGAAAAGATGAAGATAATAGAGAAGGAAGGAAAGGAGGAAGAACAGGAAAAGGAATAGGGGAGAAAGAATAGAAGAGGAGGAAGGAGAGCAGAAGAGTAGAGGAATGAAGGAGGAATGAAAAAAAGAGGAAAAGATAACAGAAAACAGGGAAGGCAAAAATAAGTGATAAAAAAATCTGGAAATTAAAAAAAAGAGAGAAGAAAACAAAAAAGAAAAAATGCGCAAAAGATGAAAAAGAACAGAGGAGAAAAAAAATCAGAAGAGGAAATTTAAGAGAAGAAAAGAGAGTGGAGGCACAACAGAGGGAATAAGGGAGAAGGAAAGGTAATAAGGGAGGAGGGGAGGAGAAGGGAGAGTGGAGAGGAGGAGGAGGCGGAGGGTAAGCAGTGGGGCGTGAAAAATATTATTGAGAATGACAATAAAGGTTCTTGGTGACCTGACCTCGCTGGCACTGAGGTCACAGGGCGGGGCTCACACACACACACACACACATACACACACACACACACACACACACACACACACACACACACACAGATGGATTGGATGGATAGATGAATAGATAGAACATGATTGCTCTCTCTCTCTCTCTCTCTCTCTCTCTCTCTCTCTCTCTCTCTCTCTCTCTCTCTCTCTCTCTCTCTCTCTCAATATGTCTAAGTATATATATGTACGAGTATGTCTGTATGTAAGTATGTATGTATGTATGTATGTATGTATGTATGTATGTATGTGTCCATCTATCTATGTATCTATGTATCTACCTATCTAGCTGTCTGTCTGCCTCTATCTATCTATCTATCTATCTCTTTGTGTCATATGTTTGTCTTTCTGTTTACCTACCTTTTTATTTTTTCTATTTTCTATGTACCTATCTATCTATTTATCTATTATATCTATCTATCTGCCTGTTTGTTTCGCACCAGTCAGGATGGCCGAGTGGTCTAAGGCGCCAGACTCAAGGTTACCTTCCCTCTGATAGAAGGGTGCGGGCTTTCTGGTCCTCTCTGAGGGCGTGGGTTCGAATCCCACTCCTGACAAAGTTTTATAAAAACAAGGAATTTAGCAAATGTGATGCTAGACTTAATTTCAAGATATTTTAACCATAAATCATGAAATAAAAAAAATATATATATATAGTGGTGGAGTTCTGGTCGCCAAGTGACATGAGGGGTGAGTGGCTGCAGTGAGTGAGTGAGCCACCAGACAAACGACGTGGCGTGATTCATTGCACCCGGAGTGATAAGGGCGATACAAAGTGCTTTCTGTCCATTAAGGAAAGATTAAAGGAGATCTGATTGAAGATTACAAGATAATAAGTGGATTTGATAACGTGAAGTCTGAGGGAGTGTGCCAGAGGAATCATGCGCCAGTAACACGAGACACTAACAGGAAATTAGTACGACGGAGATGAGACAGATACAGGGAAGCCATATTGTTTTCTGTCTGCTTGTTGACGACGCGAGAGGCGAGGGAGGAGAGAGCCTTGTTCTGTTTCTATTCAGTTTACTCGTGAATAGTTTAATAACGTAGTAAATAGATAAAGAAATATCCTCTCTCTCTCTCTCTCTCTCTCTCTCTCTCTCTCTCTCTTAAACCCCTTTCTTCCCACGCACTCTGTTTCTCTCACTCATTTCTCCCCACGCACTAACACCCACTCACTCCTCTCCTCCCCCACCTCTTACTCTTCTCCCCACCCACGTCCCTCACCCTCCCCAGCCTCTGCCGCGCCCCAGGTGAAAACAGGTTAGTCTGCGTGCCACCTCCCGGGCCCGTCACGCCGCCAGAGCCTTGCCAACACTGGGATAATTTTAAGTTTCCCCTTGCGCCTCATCTTCTTTCCCTCACCTTGCATTAGTGTGTTGCTTTGTATTGAATGTGGTGGTGTGTGTTGTGTTGCGTTGTGACGAATTAAGTACATCGGTAAATAAATTAATTAATTGATAAAATGAGTTAATTAGTCGATCTTTTTCTTTAACCTTTTTTCAGTAGTTTGTTCGTGTGTGTGTGTGTGTGTGTGTGTGTGTGTGTGTGTGTGTAATGAAGATTCAGACGAAAATAAAGGAAAAAGGACAAAAAACAAGGAGGAAGGAAAAAAAAAAAGACGAAGAGGAGGATAAAAAGTAGTGATTTGTAATAGAAGTGTATTAAATATAGAATAATAAAATAGGCAAGTGAGCACGTGTGAGGGGGAAAAGAGAGAAAACCGTGTAAAGGCAATTGATTTGATAAAGGAGACATAACGAGAAGCAACAAGGAAAAAAAAGGCTTCGAAATGAATTGGTGGTAATGGAGGAGGGGGAGGAGTAGGAGGAGGAGGAAGAGGAGGAGGAGGAGGAGGAAATAAAAGAAAAGAATTGACAGGGAAATAAGGACTATACTACTACTACTGCTACAACTACAACTACTACTACAACTACTACTACTACTACTACTACTACTACTACTACTACTACTACTACTACTACTAGCAAGAAGAGGAGGAGGAGGACAAGAAAAGAAAAAGAACAAAAATTAGAACAAGAGAAGAAGAAGAAGAAGAAGAAGAAGAAGAAGAAGAAGAAGAAGAAGAAGAAGAAGAAGAACACTTTTTACACCTATACCAAGCAAGGACACCAACAAACAAACAAGCACTGTATTTAATCTTTGCATCTTCACCCCACTATTAATCTCATTATCTCTCTATTTACCTGTTTTATCTTTAATTTTCTTGGTTTCCTTATTTTTTGTACTTTGATTAGGGAGTTCCGTTCTCTCTCTCTCTCTCTCTCTCTCTCTCTCTCTCTCTCTCTCTCTCTCTCTCTCTCTCTCTCTCTCTCATTCTTCTTCGTGACTAGCATATTATTGGAGGAGAATAAGAAGCAGGAAGAGGAGAAAGAGGTGGAAGAGGAGGAGGAGGAGAAGGCAACACAGCATAGGATAAATTTAAGAGATGGAGGAGAACATAAGAAGGGGGAGGATATGAAAGAAAGATAAAGAGATAGAGAAGAGAAAAAAAGAGGAGGAGGAGAAGTAGAGGAAATAAATTAAATAGAGGAAAAGAAGAGGAGGAGGAGAAAAGAAGATGAGGAGGAGGAGGAAAGAAAAGAGGAGGAATAGGAGCAAGAAGAAGAAGAAGAGGAGGAGGAGGAGGAGGAGGAGGAGGAGGAGGAGAAGGTGCGTAGCAGAGTTACGATGACATTGCGATAAACAGTTTCCAAAAATAGCAAGACGGGTGACTCATGGTGATGCTATGAGGAGGAGGAGGAGGAGGAGGAGAGAAAACGAGAACCAGAACAAGAATATGAAAACATGAAAAGAGGAAGAAGGGGAAAGGAATAGGAGGAGGAGGAGGTAGAGAAGGAAGAAGAGAAGACTGCAAGAAGGCACAAACAAGGAGAAAGTAGAAAATTAAGAAGAGGGGCGGTAGGAAAGATAAAATACTTAAAGAAGAAGACGAAGAAGACAGTTCAAGGTGGAGGAGACGTAATAACAGTGAGGGAGATGATGAACAGGCTGGTGACGCGAAGACGAGGGACGAGAGGCCACGAGAGTGGTGCCTGTGGTCACCTTTGTACAGACCACAGCTCAAGGTGGTGATGGTGGTGGTGGTGGTGGTGGTGGGAGGTGACTGCCTCTTCTCCCTCCCTTCCCTTCCCTTCCCTTCCCTTCCCTTCCCTTCCCTTCGCCTCACCTACCCACATTATTATCTTTTATATTCTTCTGTTGTCTTTTCCTTCTATTTGTGTATATTTGTGTATATATTAATGCTCCTATTCTTAAACGGTCAGGTCTCTCACCAAGACTATTTTTAAAGTTTCTCTCTCGCCTCACCTACTCAAATCATTCTTTTATAAATTTTCATTTCATCTTTTTCCTTCTACTTATTTGTGCATATATCAGTGGCCTTATTCTTAAACGCTTTGCTCGCTCGCCAGGATTATTTTTAAAAGATTCCTCTTTTGCTCACATACTCAAATTATTATCTTTTACTCGTACATTCTCATTTCATCTTCTACTTATCTGTGTATATCGTAAGGTTCCTATTCTTAACGCTTTGCTGTCTCACCAGGACTGTTTTTAAAAACCACGATGGTGATAACTCG
>NC_087182.1:18522380-18527380 GCF_035594125.1 Scylla paramamosain
TATTAGCCGGGTGAAATGTCTCATTATATATTAATTGATATATCAGATGCCCAGCAACGGTTGTACTCTGTTATTAATTGTATAACCCTCTCTCTCTTCCCTCTTTTGTGACTTCTCTTCTACCTTCTCCCGTCTTTTCCCTCGCCTCCAGTCAATTATTCTAGCCTGCGTTGGGGCGGCCCTCGCCTCACACCCCCTACGGCCACGCCCCCGTCTACGGCCACCACCACCATCACAAACACGCTTATTGCGATCCCACCGCCGCCCCCGCCTGCGCCGCCAACTCCACGCTCTCCTACTGCCTGGAGGACGCCGAGTACCCTGAGTACGACATCAAGGGCGCCATCAGCGCCGACCACATCTTCGCCAAGAAGTACGCCGACGTGGCAGACCAGTCCGCCGACGACCTGGTGGAGACAGTCACCAAGGAGCAGGAGGAGGCTTTCGACTACTCCTACTACACTGGCGCCTCTACCGGCGACTCCCCCTACGACGTGACCCACTGGACGGGCCCTGAGGGCTACATCTGCCCCTCGGACGTGGCCTACGCCCGCCCCAGGCGCGCCCGCAACGTGGAGGGCAAGTGGAGGGTGATCGTGAACGACGTGCACTACTACACCCAGACGGCGCGCCTGGAGACATGCCTGTTCCCCGAGGCCGCCTGCCGCGCCCTGGCGCCCTGCTACAAGAGTCATTGCACCCAGAAGTACGTGTACCACCGCCTGCTCTCCTACGACCCTTGCGATCCCTACAAGGGTCTCTTCATCGACATCTACAAGCTGCCCTCTGCCTGCTCCTGCCACCTTCCTGCCTAAACACCCCCGCCAATGCTGTCCCTCCTGCCGCCCTTCACCCCTCGACCCTCCTGACCCAGAACGCCCTGCCTCCCCTGCCACGCCGGGCTAGAATATTGACACTGTCTGCTCCCTTTCCCTGTTCGTTTTACCACGGGGCCGCCGCTTTCCCCAGGGGCGCCCTGAGGACTCGCGTAAGAAGCTCCCAAGAGACCTAGAGAACTGCTTTCTTTACGTACCGCCGACACCACCATCACCACCAGTCACAGGAACCACTTGGGAATTTCTTCACCATTTCAAGTCCAAACTCAAAATTATGTTCCTTTACTTTCCCTTCCACTGTCAAGTAACTTTTCTCTTAATGCAAGTGAGTGCGAGATGCTGAGAGTTCTTGTATTTTTTTTTTTTTCTATTAAACAAAAAATCCACAAAAGTTTTCACGCATCCTTCTTTCAGAGTCGTTTTGTTTTTATGCCAAAGGGACACAAAAATATTTGAGGAAAAAACAGAGTAAAAGCACAGGAAGGCAGAACTGATTAGATGAGCTCATGTCGCTAGGCCAGCCTTCGAATATAGATAAAAGAAAGAGGAAAATTTGAAAGAAAAACTTTACTGCTTGAAAAAAAGATAAAACCTTACCGTCACAGACATTCAAACAGATACATAGATAGATAGATAGATAGATGGATAGATAGAAAGGTAAACAGATATATATGTAGATAGACAAATAAATACCGACAGAAAGATACATAAAGATATTTCACTAAACACATACACACACACACACACACACACACACACACACACACAGATAAACATATAAACAAACAGATACATAGAAAATAAATAAACCTTTCATTGACACACACACACACACACACACACACACACACACACACACACACACACACACACACACACACACACACACACACACACACACACACCAGTCTTTGTCTTTGTCACCACGACGTCAGTGCAGAGGTGAGGTATGACACGTGACAAGGAGGAGGAGGAAGAGGAGGAGGAGGAAGGGGAGGGGTGAGAGTGAGGGAGTGAGAGCGGTAAGAGCAGTGAGAGGCTTCCAAGCAATGCGGCAAAGGTGGCACGTTTCTGGGGGCGTGGCTGATGATCTCCGGCACCAGCAGAAGCCGTACACACACGCGAGGGGAAAGAGAATTGCTGACTCGGCGATTCGTGTTCTTAAAAGCGTCTAAGCGTCTTCAATATACGTGATTCCCTGGCAGCGTGTTCTTAAGAGTATTAACAGATCATCTTGCCTATACTTACTGACCTGTAGTAGAGGTTATTAGTTATGAAAGAGAGAGAGAGAGAGAGAGAGAGAGAGAGAGAGAGAGAGAGAGAGAGAGAGAGAGAGAGAGAGAGAGAGAGATTTACTTTTTATTGTCTTTTTCAACCTCTTTCAACACATGTACCCTTTAAGAAGCAGCGTCAGTAGCGCACACAGGTCTACTGCATCTCGGTCTTCCTTTGTATTCCTTTGTGCTCACCGCCACCACCACCACCATCGTATAAAAGAAAATAGACGCTCTTCTTTCCCACCCACTGCACCTGATTCTGTGCACCATATCTTAAGACCATATTCTGAATCACTTCTGCGCCGCACCTCTACTACTTTCAAAAGGCCCTACGTAGATTAAGTTGTACGGATTCTTAAGGATGTTTTTTTTATGGTTCTAGTGACAGTTTAACAAGATTTATGTGTTATCAACAGGAGAAACACTCTTAATCATCTTTGTGGCCTTTGAATATAGTTGTGGTGAGAATGCAAAGCGTTTCTGAACATGTGCCTTATACGCTTCCATATTTTGTCTCTCCCATATTCGACAGTGGAAGGTATTGGTGTTTTCAGGAGTGCCTTATATGATTCTAGTGGCGGGTTAGCGAGGATTCTATCGCTTTCACTTTGGTAACATTTAGAACATTGTAAGATAATGTTTGCACGGAGAGAAAAAGAAATATGCTAATTATATCTTACAGACTAATATAGTTAAAGTGACATGAAATAATATCTAAACAGGGGAAGATTGGGAGATGGAAAAAAAGAAAAAGCAACATGCAAACCTGAGTAATCATATTGGTACCTTTGAAAATAAAGCTTGTGAACGACAAAAGCGTTTAAGATTACGAGTCTTTATCCAATTCTGGCGTATCTTTCCACGACTTGTGTCTTTAATGCTAAGACGGGCCACGGGATTTCGTGTAGTGCGAAGCAAGGTACTTTGTTTATTCTTATATCCTGGTAGTGGTGGTGGTGGTGGTGGTGGCGAGAACAAAGGAGCACAAAGGAAGACCAAGCTGCAACAGACCTGTGTGCCCTACTAAAGCTATGGTGTTGAAAAGGATTAAAAAGACAATGAAAAAGAGTGAAGGTTATTTATGGTCTATAATTCCCGTGAAAATCCGTCTTCCAAAGAGAGAGAGAGAGAGAGAGAGAGAGAGAGAGAGAGAGAGACATAAATAGCGTCATTTTTTCTCTTCCTCATGTAGTGTTTCAGAAAGCAACTGATTCATTCTCTCTCTCTCTCTCTCTCTCTCTCTCTCTCTCTCTCTCTCTCTCTCTCTCTCTCTCTCTCTCTCTCTCTCTCTCTCTCTTTGCTTTTACATCCTCCCTCCCTGCCTTCATCCTTTTACGTGTTTTTTTTCTTCTTTCTCTCCCTCCTTTATCTTCCTCCCTATCTCCCTCCCTCCCTCCTGCCCTTCTTTTCTCTCTTTCTTTACTGTTTCTCCTCCTTTCCTTCTCCCCCTCCCTACCTATCGCAAAGTGTTTTTCATTGCTTCTTTTCTCTTTCATTTCCACCTCTTTCCCTCCTTCCCTCCCTCCCCTCTCTCTTTCTCTCTCCCTTGCTGAGTCTTGCGACATGCTACGTGGGGAAGTCATTTACACACACACACACACACACACACACACACACACACACACACACACACACACACACACACACACACACACACACACACACACACACACACACACACACACACACACACACACACACACACACACACACACACACACACACACACACACACACACACACACACACACACACACACACACACACACACACACACACACACACACACACGAGCTGTATTATATACTTTAAATACTTGTAATGAATTCCATATAATTTTTTTTTTTTTGTATGACAGAAAATTAAGCACTGAAGGAATGTGAAAAAATGGATAAATAAAAGCGATAGAATGTCGGAAATTGCATTACAACTTTGAAAGTGAGAGAAATAAAATCCCTCAGCTTTTTATTATTTTTAGTTTTAGATTGTATGTTTATTTCCTTATTCATTTTTTATTTACTTATTTTTGTTATTTCTTTTTCTTTTTTTTTCTATTTACTGTATTTGTTTATTTTTATTTCATTTCTTTAATAATTTTCTTTAGTCATTTTTATTTATCTATTTATCTATTTATTTATTTTTATTTGTACTCGTACAGTATATCCACCCAAGAAGTTGTAGATACTCATCGTGGGGCGCGGGGAGCAGTCTCAGTGGTGAGCGGCGTGGTGCAGCCAGGCGCAGCAACACACCGCCAGCACCGCCCCCACGCCGCCAGACCACCTCTCGCCCTCCGGGATGCGATGAGCCGCGCCCCTCGGCCGTTGCCTGGGCTCCTTCTCTCGCCTCAGCCGGGCGTGGCTTCAATGACCTGTGGCTAGCACGGGATGGGTGGCTTGGCTCCCTAGGACAGGCTCCGCTCTTCTGTCCACACCTGACAGTTCAGGCATCGCTGCTGCTGTGTTCCCTTGCTGCAGGGGGCTGGATCCGTACATGCCACCTGCTCCCGTCACCGTAGCGGGTCGAACTTTTGTTCGCTGGGGGAATTCAAGACACCCTGAGGAGGCTATTCAGGGCAGGGATTCTCGCTGTGATCTCTCTCTCTCTCTCTCTCTCTCTCTCTCTCTCTCTCCTCTCTCATCTCTCTCTCTCTCTCTCTCTCTCTCTCTCTCTCCTCCGCCCTGCGATGCTCTGCATGTTTTGGCTGGCTGTCAGAGCCACCTTTCTTGCAGACGTGTCCGTTTGCGGTACATGAGGCTGATGGCGACCACTAGCTGCTCGCTGCTGGGGACAGTCAACGCTGCCCGCTCACCACTGAGCCTCGCCCCTTGCTCGAGAGTCTTGCCAAACATGTGAGGTCGTTCAAGGCCGAGTGTGTGAACACTTA
>NC_087182.1:18532380-18614880 GCF_035594125.1 Scylla paramamosain
CTACGACGTGACCCACTGGACGGGCCCTGAGGGCTACATCTGCCCCTCGGACGTGGCCTACGCCCGCCCCAGGCGCGCCCGCAACGTGGAGGGCAAGTGGAGGGTGATCGTGAACGACGTGCACTACTACACCCAGACGGCGCGCCTGGAGACGTGCCTGTTCCCCGAGGCCGCCTGCCGCGCCCTGGCGCCCTGCTACAAGAGTCACTGCACCCAGAAGTACGTGTACCACCGCCTGCTCTCCTACGACCCTTGCGATCCCTACAAGGGTCTCTTCATCGACATCTACAAGCTGCCCTCTGCCTGCTCCTGCCACATCCCCGCCTAAGCGCTGCCTGAGACGCCCTCTGAAGGCGCGCCTCCTGCCGCTGCCGAGAGAGGCTCGGCGCCCACGACACAAGTACCGACACGACCTGTAACCTTCCCCCGGCGCACAGGAGAAGCCCCGAGATGACTTGAGAACTGCTTTCTTCACGTGCCACCACCAGCCACGCCAGGGCCTCCCGGGACGCTCCCTCCGCCGCTCTCACACTCTGCCCCTTTCACCCTTATCTCCCTTCCTTCATCAAACTCGCGTTGAACAACACATGCGAGAGAAAGAGAGTTGTATCGTAATTTTTTTTTTTTTCCAAAATAAATATATATTCATAATAACAGACAAATTTTCCTTTATTTTTTATACATTCTTGGTACACAAATGTTCCTGTGCCTGGCAGCAGGTCGCCACAGCCGCGCCGTACCGCGCCGCCTCTCAGGGACTTGATGGTTTGTCTTTAGCTCCTCCATTTCTGGTGAGCTGCTTAGCGCGGCCCTGCGTCCTTTGGTGGGCGGCCCTCACCTCACATCGCCGCACCGGTCTCGCTTTGATGCTTCTGGAGGACGAGCAGCTGTTTAGGACTTCAAACGTTCTCTCTCTCTCTCTCTCTCTCTCTCTCTCTCTCTCTCTCTCTCTCTCTCTGGTGTTACGAGAACGTTTTCCTGTATTTTAGCGGAATTATCTTTCATCACCTCCGTGCTTTGTTCCGCTGAAGGACTTTGACTCACGCCACGCCGACTTAACATTGTTTGTTTAGCTTTTACTTTTTATAACATTTTTTTTTATAACATCAAGACTATGAGCGTTTTTACTCAATTTTACTTCTTTTTACAGGTGGAGAGAAAAAACCTAACCTCCGTGAGTAGCAAGATGAGGGCGTGGTGATAGCATGTCATGGGCGAGAGAGAGAGAGAGAGAGAGAGAGAGAGAGAGAGAGAGAGAGAGAGAGAGAGAGAGAGAGAGAGAGAGAGAGTGTGTGTCAAACCATCATTTAGTCAGCTAAAATTTAATTTGTAAACGCGAATTCTTACATTTCGTGATATTAAAGAAAACAATGAGTCGCTTTATCCTCGTTCTTCGTTCTATTTTACTTTGTTGGTGGTTCCGTGGCTCCTCAGCATGGCGGGTGGGGCGGCGCAGGGCCAAGGCTTGTTGTATTACACGTGCTTGGTGAAACTTATTATGCAGCGAACATGAAGCATCAGACGCGCGTGGGAACCTTGGGAGACGCTGCTACAAGTCGACGATCCAGTGAAAGTCTTTGCTATTTTTAGGCGCCGCCCTCTCCTCTGCGGGCTGCGGGGACTATATAAGGCAGCGCGAGGAACCGCCAGACACAGTACAACTCTCACGTCGGTCTCAGAATGGTTCTTACACTGGTAAGTCACTCCCTCACGGAATGCCGCACCTTCTTTGCATTCATTTGCTGTCGAGGTTCCTTGGGACGAGACCCTCGTCACACAACACGTAACTTTTGAGCTAATTTCGTCACGGTGTCCATATATACAAGGACTGCCACGTGTAAGCCTGGTCGCTTCTTGCAGCTTCCCTTATTTCTTATGTTCTTATGTTCTTATATCTTAGCGTCAACACGTCTCGGCGTCGCTGCTCACTGACGTGTTGTTTGACATGAAGCTTGCAACACTTCTCTTTCCTCTTCTCACCGCCGCCCCGGACGTGTTCAGATTTACTAACATGGTGTACTTTATTTACTTACAGTCGGTATTTCTGGCGTGTGCCGGAGTGGCTCTCGGCTCACTGCCCCCGGTGCACAGGACGCCTGCCAGGCAGCCCTACGGTGCCCAGCCCACCCACAGGGCCGGCTACTGCGACCCCACCACGCCCCCTACTTGTGCCTACGGCAGCGACGTCTCCTTCTGCCTGGAGGACCCCGAATACCCCGAGTACGACATCAAGGGCGCCATCGAGGCGGACAAGCTGTTCGCCAAGAAGTACGCCGACGTGGCAGACCAGTCCGCCGACGATCTGGTTGACCACGTGACCAAGTACCAGGAGGAGGCGTTCGACTACTCCTACTACACCGGCGTCTCTACAGGGTACTCCCCCTACGACGTGACCCACTGGACGGGCCCTGAGGGCTACATCTGCCCCTCGGACGTGGCCTACGCCCGCCCCAGGCGCGCCCGCAACGTGGAGGGCAAGTGGAGGGTGATCGTGAACAACGTGCACTACTACACCCAGACGGCGCGCCTGGAGACGTGCCTGTTCCCTCAGGCCGCCTGCCGCGCCCTGGCGCCCTGCTACAAGAGTCACTGCACCCAGAAGTACGTGTACCACCGCATGCTCTCCTACGACCCCTGCGACCCCTACAAGGGTCTCTTCATCGACATCTACAAGCTGCCCTCCGCCTGCTCCTGCCACGTCGCCCCTCCCCCTCCTTCCTACGCCTAAGCCCCGCCTGAGGCGCCCCCCGAAGGCGCGCCTCCTGCCGCAGCCGAGAGAGGCTCGGCGGCCACGACACAAGTACCGACACGACCTGTAACCTTCCCCCGGCGCACAGGAGAAGCCCCGAGATGACTTGAGAACTGCTTTCTTCACGTGCCACCACCAGCCACGCCAGGGCCTCCCGGGACGCTCCCTCCGCCGCTCTCACACTCTGCCCTTTTCACTCTCATCTTCCTTCCTTTTCCTCTTCTGAGCCACGCTGACGCGAGAGTTGTATTATTTATTAAAATGCAGAAAATCACATAGAGAGTTGTATTGTCCTGTAGCGCGGCGCAATCCCCCTCAACACACGTCAAGGTCACGCACTGAGCAGTGCTACCCATCACCTGCTCATGCACCTCCCAGGTGATATCACCAGTCATTGGGTGGGCAAGTTTTCTCGCACACGGTCAGCTTGTTACGTGGATCAGACTGAGCTGCATCACCTGCTCCAACAATAACTCCAGGAGCTTGTCTCTCTCGTGTGCTTGGGTTGATTTGCTAATTGATTAACTGTATGCGTCGCAATAGTGGGGTAATATAACGTTAGATGAGAGAGGAGGAAAAGAAGAAGAAAACAAGAGCAAGGAGATGGCGAAGGAAGAGTAGATGAAGATCGAAATAGATGAGAAGGAGAGTAGGTAATAAAGGAGGATTATAGATTGTGTAACTTCCTGGATCTTCACAAAATGCTACGAAAGAGCTAAAATTATATAAAAAAAAAAACAGATGAAAGTCAACGGAGAGGAAATGAAAATAGGTCATGAAGGACTATACTGTACATTTTTTACTTTCCCGCCTCTCCACTCCTTGTTTTTGACGAAATAACCACGTAAGAGCGAAGATGTGTCCACGCAGCGGCAAGATATAGACCAACGTGTACCCTTCATTTCGCACATATACTAGCATCTTCAGGAGGAATACCCGCCGGAGGTTAACCCTTTGACTGATACATGGTACACCTTTCCCTAATTACCAATCACTCTGAGACATCTTTACTTGTTCTACAGCCACATCCAATCTTTGAACTGGGAAGAAATTGCAAAATGTATTATTTTTCATCGCTAACTTTCTTGTAGATGCTTATAAAGACTTCACGCATTACTTCTGATGTTGCTAACTGTTTCGTGCCGCAGTGAAAGGGTTAACTCACTTTCATATCACTAAGCGATCCTCCATGAGGGAAAACCTACCTCTTAGGTTCCAGAATTTACTTCCGTGCTGGTGTGTGTGTATGTAATGGATGGCAGTGCTGAGGGAACCTGATGGAGAGATGGATTTGATTTTGCTAGAGCGGCCTCGAAAACACGGGTAGCTGAGGGAGATGAGAGGAGAGGATTGGAGAAGATTGAAGAGGTCTTTGTGGTTCGGTGACTCCTTGTGGCTGATGGTGGTGATGATCATGATGTTATTATTGATGTTTATCATAGTGATAATAATAATAATAATAATAATAATAATAATAATAATAATAATAATAATAATGACAATAATAATAATAATAATAATAATAAAGATTTTATGATTATTACTGATCATAAATGATGACGATAATGATATTGTACATGATTCCTTGCCATTGCATTCCATTGTTATTTCTCTTTCTCTTCTATTTTTTTTCTTTTTCCTTTTCTTCCTTCCCTTCCTGTATTCCTTATAGTCTTGGCATTCTTCCTTCATATAACTTACCTTTTTTTTCTTCCCTTCCTTCTCTCCTTCCTATATTTCTGTTTTCCCTTGCCATGTTATTCTCATCATTAATGTTCTCACTCTCCACCTCTTCCGTCCATAGATAATTTGCTTCTTCCTGCTTTCTCTTATTATTTGATCTCCCAGTTCGATGATCCGTTATTTTCTCCCTTTTGTCTCTGAATTTGTACCTCTTCTCCCTTTCCCTCGCCATAGTGTTGATCTTAGCGATGTTTGGTCAATAAACCAGGGCTACATCCATACACCATAACGGATTATTTACATTACATCTTTCCCCCTTTGTTTTATCAATAACTCAAACCCGATCCATAATCGTATGCCATAATGAATTATTTACTTTTTTTTCTCGTGTGAAGTCTGGCCAAAGAAAAAAATGGGGGAAGAAATAAGCACAAGTGAAGCCCTGTGAAAGAAGGAAAAGAAAAGCAAACTCAACTTATCCTCCGTGAAAGTAGAAAAAAGAAAAACAAATTCAAATGAAGCCCTGTGTAACTAGAAAAAAAAAAACTAAAGCAGGAAAGCAGAAAAAAATAAAAACGAACTCAATTGAAGCCCCGTGAAAGCAGGAAAAGAAAAACAAACAACTGAACCCCAGTGAAAGCAGAAAAATATCCGGGCTTATTACATTCCTTTGTATATTCTTTCTCTTCTCTATTCTTTCTCTCTTCCATTTCTTCCTGTGTTGCGTAAAGTCTTGGCATCAGATGATATTCTTGACAGAGGCCCGTTTAGTTCCTGTAGTATCTTAGTGCTCGTCTCTCAAAATGTGTAATCGTCTAGGGACTCAAAATGATCGTACTTTCTCAGCTCATCGAGGAAATTACGAGTATATTTTGATCGCTTCGCTACGTGTGTTGCGTTGCTTCTCTCACACTTGTGACTGGAATGTGAGGAGTATACCGCGCAATTTGGAATTAAAGATTTGTAGGTTAATTGACAGTGTTATTTTTATTATTTTATTGTTGTTGTTATTATTATTATTATTATTATTATTATTATTATTATTATTATCATTATTATTATTATTATTATTATTATTATTATTATTATTATCACTTTAATTATGATTATCATCATCGTCGTCGTCGTCGTGTGCCTCAGCTGACTGGCTGGTTACTTAACGAGCCACAAGGCACCGCATAACCAAGGTCACATGCCGCCGGAGAGAAGGAGACCCTGAAGAAGAGGATGGAGAGAAAGAAGGCAACGCTATTTCCCTTTTGTCTTTTCTTCTTTTATTTTCCTCTATTTATTTATCTTAATTTTTTTTTTTTTCCCCTGCGGAGGACAGGAGAGCTGCTGCAGTACGAGTGTGTCTTTATCAAGCACTCGTTGCCGCCGCCCGTTTTCCGTCGCCCTTCTCTTTCTCGCTCTCGCTCCTACACCGCAATGACTCTCCTTTCCTCATCGCCATTACTGTTACTCACCCCATGGAAAAAAAAGTGATGCCGCAGATACTATATTTAGCGTCATGCAGCCATGACGTCAGCCACTATGCGAATATAAAAGTCGGTGGGGAGGTGAATGCATCGTCAGTAGCAGCAACTCTCCCATCAGCGCTAGGATGGCTCTTCTCTTGGTATGCATGCCCTGCCATTGGTGCCACTCACAAGTTCATTGGTATAAAACTGTTATGTTTCTTCCCTTTCCTAAATCTGCCGCCGCTCTGGCCTGGCTCACCCTCAGAAACATTCTATACTTTGTTTACAGTCGGTATTTTTGGCGTGTGCCACAGTCGTTCTCGGCTCACGCCCCCAGCCCTACGGTGCCCAGCCCACCCACAGGGCCGGCTACTGCGACCCCACCACGCCCCCTACTTGTGCCTACGGCAGCGACGTCTCCTTCTGCCTGGAGGACCCCGAATACCCCGAGTACGACATCAAGGGCGCCATCGAGGCGGACAAGCTGTTCGCCAAGAAGTACGCCGACGTGGCAGACCAGTCCGCCGACGATCTGGTTGACCACGTGACCAAGTACCAGGAGGAGGCGTTCGACTACTCCTACTACACCGGCGTCTCTACAGGGTACTCCCCCTACGACGTGACCCACTGGACGGGCCCTGAGGGCTACATCTGCCCCTCGGACGTGGCCTACGCCCGCCCCAGGCGCGCCCGCAACGTGGAGGGCAAGTGGAGGGTGATCGTGAACAACGTGCACTACTACACCCAGACGGCGCGCCTGGAGACGTGCCTGTTCCCTCAGGCCGCCTGCCGCGCCCTGGCGCCCTGCTACAAGAGTCACTGCACCCAGAAGTACGTGTACCACCGCATGCTCTCCTACGACCCCTGCGACCCCTACAAGGGTCTCTTCATCGACATCTACAAGCTGCCCTCCGCCTGCTCCTGCCACGTCGCCCCTCCCCCTCCTTCCTACGCCTAAGCCCCGCCTGAGGCGCCCCCCGAAGGCGCGCCTCCTGCCGCAGCCGAGAGAGGCTCGGCGGCCACGACACAAGTACCGACACGACCTGTAACCTTCCCCCGGCGCACAGGAGAAGCCCCGAGATGACTTGAGAACTGCTTTCTTCACGTGCCACCACCAGCCACGCCAGGGCCTCCCGGGACGCTCCTTCCGCCGCTCTCACACTCTGCCCTTTTCACTCTCATCTTTCTTCCTTTTTCTATCCTGAGCCACGCTGACGCGAGAGTTGTATTATTTATTAAAATGAACTATATACCACTGATGAGCGTTTTACCGTATTGCAAGCCAGCCTGTCCCACACCACAAACCAGCATCTCCCTGGGGTGAGTGCCCCGCAGTGCCGCCCTTGCCTCAGCATAATAGGTGGTTTGACGCGGGTGACGGAGAACTTCGCGGTTCTCCTCAGCTTGCCTTATGTAGGTAAGGGGCTTATCAATACTCTAATAAATACATTTGTGTCGTTCTAATTAGTTTTACAGTCATGGGCGCAGTCACGCCCTCACATGGAAGGTGAAGTAGTTCTCAAGTCATCTCGGGGCTTCTCCTGTGCGCCGGGGGTGTGCTGGTGTGAGGACACACGCCCACACCCTTGCCGCCCACATTCCATGGCGCGCCTTTCCCCTGGGACTTGCGCCCGTCTTGCCACCACTTAGGGAAGTGGTTCTTAACCAGGGGTGCTCGCACCGCTAGGGGTGTGAGGCCAGTTTCTAGGGAGTGCGAGGATGGATAATTAAAGCAAAATATAGTTTTATATACGGGATTTTTTTTTTCAGCAAAAAGTAATAATAATAATATTTCTTTTTGCTACAGCAGTGTTCTGTAAGCTTGGTGAATGAAGATTAAAAAAGGAAAAAGTGGTTTTGTTATTAATACACAGCACATCAACTTTGTATTTTAGCTTTTTTTTTTATTTCAGCAATTCAGGGGGTGTGAGATCTGAAAGGGGTGCATACATTGAAAAAGGTTAAGAACCACTGACTTAGGGTGAGATCAACCCTCACATCCTTTGTCTCCGGACGCCAGTCCTGGCCGTGACCTGACCCGGCCAGCAACCACCCCACCCGGCACCTCTACATCCCCAGTACTCGTCCAGCAAGCTTCGGGGTTGGACCTGTAACTCCTGGCAGCTTCTCATATTTATCTTTTGTATAGTTTATTTTATTGATATAACGCAGCAGCATTACCACTGTTTGTTTGGCTACCTATGCTCAGTACTAGCAGCAGAATATTCCTAGTGCAGGGGAAGGTTACAGGTCGTGTCGGTACTTGTGTCGTGGCCGCCGAGCCTCTCTCGGCAGCGGCAGGAGGCGCGCCTTCAGAGGGCGTCTCAGGCAGCGCTTAGGCGGGGATGTGGCAGGAGCAGGTGGAGGGCAACTTGTAGATGTCGATGAAGAGACCCTTGTAGGGATCGCAAGGGTCGTAGGAGAGCAGGCGGTGGTACACGTACTTCTGGGTGCAGTGACTCTTGTAGCAGGGCGCCAGAGCGCGGCAGGCGGCCTCGGGGAACAGGCACGTCTGTTTGTAGTAGTGCACGTCGTTCACGATCACCCTCCACTTGCTCTCCACGTTGCAGGCGCGCCTGGAGCGGGCGTAGGTCACGTCCGAGGAGCAGATGTAGCCCTCAGGGCCCGCCCAGTGGGTCACGTCGTACGGGGAGTCACCGGTAGAGGCGCCGGTGTAGTAGGAGTTGTTGAACGCCTCCTCCTGCTCCTTGGTGACTGTCTCCACCAGGTCGTCGGCGGCGGACTGGTCTGCCACGTCGGCGTACTTCTTGGCGAAGATGTGGTCGGCGCTGATGGTGCCCTTGATGTCGTACTCAGGGTACTCGGCGTCCTCTAGGCTGTAGGAGAGCATGGAGTTGGTGGCGCCGGCGGGGGGTGGGGGGGGGGTCGCAGTAGGAGTGTTTGTAAGAGGGCGGATGGTGGCCGTATGGCGGCTGAGGGTGGCAGTAGGCGGGCAGGTGCACGGAGGCGAGGGCGGCGCCGATGCACGCCACAGGTATCACCTGAAATAAACATCAGACACAAAGATATATGGTTTAAGGAATAGCCATTACAACTATTATAATGAATTATAATGTGTTTGGCGAGCCGCGCCTGGCAGGCTACAGCAGGGAGGTGGTTAGCCAGCACCCACTGAAGGGAGACTTGAGGAGCCATTCACTCCCGCACTTTCTCTTTAAGTAATTAAATGTTGGTCCGCCTCAAACTAAGCTTGCTGTTCCTTTGTTCCCCCAATGACCGATTTTTCTCCAACAATTTTTTGTTTTGCATTTCTTTTAATTTTTTTTTTTTTCGATGCATTAAGCGTGAGCATGGTGGCCGTCAAGACACAAGCGGACACTAATCGACCTTGACTGACCCGCCACTACAGCAGGTATTGGTTGGCTTTATTTTTTTTAATTTATTTATTTATTTATCTATTTATTTTATTTTATTTATTTATTTGTTTTATTTATTTTATTTTTTTTCCAAAGAAGTCAAACCTCCCCGTTTGGTTTCAGTGGCGGCCTCACATTAGTATGCAGGGCGGCGGCTCGTCCATGGGAGCTGCAGGACCGCACCAACTAGGCGCTTCCCCCTGCAAGAAAATAATCTTTCGTTGCATTCCACCGCATGCATCAATGTGTGTGTGTGTGTGTGTGTGTGTGTGTGTGTGTGTAGTTTAAAGCGAAGCATTGACTGCCCAGAAAGGTGAGGCATGCCGGGAATATTGTGGCATAAGCATCGTCATAGAGTTGATAATTCAATTTCCTTATAGAAAATCAATCAAATAAATAAATAAACAAATAGGATAAAATAAATTAATAAACTAAAACAAAGAATTAGGTGTTCCTATATGCCTGAACTGCTAAGGAGATATTGGCAAAGAAGATGATTGACGTGATTATGATTCTCTCTCTCTCTCTCTCTCTCTCTCTCTCTCTCTCTCTCTCTCTCTCTCTCTCTCTCTCTCTCTCTCTCTCTCTCTCTCTGTTTCCTTATCTTCACATATTTAAACATTTGGAAATCAGTAAATTTCGTCTTTGTGACACGCCCAACAAACAGATACATACATCAGACCTTCCAGACACACAGCTTTAACGTTACCTAAATCAGCGTAATGTACAGAGGAAGAGATAACAACTGCATCAGCAATGAGAAAAAAAAAAAAAAAAACATCCCTGAGAACCTGACTAGTGATCTCTGCACCTTTTGAAATTAGTCCTGACAACCACAAACGTTTCAGAATACGAGCATTGCATCATCATTGAGAAGAAAGAAAAAAGTAATAAATTAATAAATAAGCACACGAGAACCTGGCTAATGAAATCCGTGACCTTTGAAAATAGGGTGCTACTTTGGCTTGCTATCTACAGGAAAAAATATCTACACCGTACTTTGGCTTGTCATCTACAAAGAAAAAGTATCTACACTGTACAAATTTTTATTTTGGAATGATATATAACATAGAAAAAATGTACATTTTTTTTTTTATTCATATTCTAGCGATGAACAGCACGTACAGTACATCGGCTAAAAATGCTAAATAGAGGTCAGGAGCTTCTTTTCTGATCATCCGCCAACAAAAGTAGTCTAGATGAGACTGAAATGCTCTTTGATTGATGCCTCACATTATTTTCAATATGCAAATCTTCGCATCAAGCTAGGATCTTTCATTTCCTTCAGCATGAGCTCCGATGTTAGAATCGGCGTAATATTGCTGATGATTTACGGAAAAATGATAAAGTTTGAGTTGGTTTAAACTGAGTCAGCTGGCCAGTCCTCGGAATGGATTATTGAGCCTTCAGCGACTTCTCTCTGAATAATTGGGTGAAGTGTCTCACGGTCTCTTCTTTGAACTTCGACACTACAACAAACATTCCACTCCTGCTTCAGACTCTCTAACCAGACATTTTCTCTCCAAACCAGGACAAGTGTTTTCTTTGTTCTTGATAAGTACAACTTTTCTTGTTGTAGATCACAATATAAAGTGTAGATTGCATACAAAAGTAGATTCATAACACGTAGATCGCAATATAAAGTGTAGATCGCATACCAAAGAAGGTTCATGACAGATAGATAACAAGCCAAAGTAGCACCGAAAATAGTCCTGAAGCCTTTTAGAATACAGGGTAAGGCTTGCTCGTTATATAGCAGTGTTTGACAATTTGACAAGCGCTTATAGGCGAAGAACACTGTACCGCGATGAAGGCTGACCTAAGAAACCCCGTCCTGTCATTATGCAACATTCCTTTCACCACATTACGCTGACTGAGTCCTCTAATTTCCAGGAAGGACAAAGGGAGTGATTCCGAGATTGACCTACACGTTTTAGTGGCTCAATCGATTTTTTTCTTCCTCTCCTTTCCTTGTTGTTATGTGTGCTTACATAACTCCCTGTGTGTGTGTGTGTGTGTGTGTGTGTGTCGACCATTCACAAATGTTAACAGTAATCCATCAGGCGACACCTAGGTCTTCTTACAGTCACCTAGAATCTATCACCACATACCTCGCCCCCATTGATTACCTACTCGCTCCCCACCTGTCTCGGGAGCCCATTAATTGCGCACCTGACCTATTGTGTAGCTACGGATTCCTGCCGCCAGAAAGTTGCCGCGCGCACTTTTTCCCGACTGGCACTACTTGACATTATATAACAGTGGACTACGTTTATTATACCTGCGATTCATTCCTAAAGAACAATTACGTCATTATCTTAGTATACAATAGGTAAATATTACTTATCGTCTGTTTACATGGGATAATAACCGCCAAAATTCCAAGAAAAGAAGTGAATTCCCTTACATACACTACTGGATCTTATGACAACTAGCATAATAAACATAAATACTTAATCCCCATGCAAAGGTATGCCTCTAGTTGATAAAAAAAAAACGCTAAATAAACCTAAGAAAATATTATCGAAGCAAGTACAGGCAATAAATATGAAGAAATCCGGAAATGGCAGCTGAGTATAAGCCTGGCAGGGGGCGAATAAGGAGTTGAATCCCACTAGTAGCCCTGAACCTGTCACTTATAACAAAGATTCCGGCACTTATATGTAACGTCAAGTGATCGAGGGAGAGGAACGTGAGGAAAACACTCTTCAGCACCACCAGGAAAATCTAACTGATGGAGGAATGGCTCAAAGTGGACGTATTCTAGGCTATGTTCCCATGACTGAGTTCGACGGGCAGGTTAGTCTTAGATGTTCCAGTTGACCTACTTGTACCTGTCCCTGAGCACTCCCTTCTTACGTGCTTAGTGACCCATTGTTTATTATTAATGACCTCACTCAGCCTACTAGTGTGTGTGTACGTGGGCTTCTGTTGTGTTTCTGTGCGTTTAGTGTGTGGTGGTTTACCTGTGTGGTTGTGGTGAGTGGGTGGGGCTGTGGTGACCTTGCGACTCAGCTGAAGGGTTTTTTTTTTTTTTTCCTTGTATGTTTATCTGAAGGTTCTCTTTAGGATATACTGGGTTTAAGTTAGGTTAGAATTTGTTTTTATTAAGTTTGGGTTCGTTTGAGTAAGTTCAGAGTATGTTTGGGCTGTATAGTTTAGGAGTACACAAGAAGTATGCTTACTGAGTTTTATTTAGGATGTTTTGTAAAGGTACTCTGTGTTTTCTTTAGGTTAGGTAAGTTTGGGTAAGGTTATGTTTGGTTTGGTTAAGTTCTGTTAAGTGTAGATGGGTTTAAGTAAGGCTAGTGTGTTTTAGTAGTTAGATTTAGGGATGTGTATGAAATATGCTTACTTACTTTTATTTTTGGGTGTTTGTAAAGGTACACAGTGTTTTCCCAAGGTTAGGTTAGGTCAGGGTAGTTTGGGTAAGGTTATGTTGG
Source organism: Scylla paramamosain (assembly GCF_035594125.1). NCBI lineage: Eukaryota > Metazoa > Arthropoda > Malacostraca > Decapoda > Portunidae > Scylla > Scylla paramamosain. Next base: position 18,545,093 of record NC_087182.1, read on the forward strand.
GTGTGGTTAAGGGGTTTAGCCAGTTGTTTATATGAGTGGTCTACCCTATGGGTCTGAAATCATATTATTTGAATATGTTCCATTGTTATGTCATACAAATTTCATGAAATTTGGTTCATGGAAATACAGGTTTGTTTTAGGTAAGGTTAGGACAAGGTAGGTGTATGGTGGCTATGAAAATTAATTATGTGATTGTGCTAAAATCAAGACTCCTTAGCTTCTTTTTTGTGGAATGTTAGGCTTACCTCTACAAATTTGTCCTTTAATTAGTACCTATTGACACTTTTCTATTTCTGTATTTATTAGCGTGGCTTTTCAGATAAGGTGAATTATATATCTTTTCTAGTTTACATTATTAGTCTCTCTTTCTAACACATAGGGAGGCTTTGTTTGTGTGCTGACTTCGAGTATTAATAGGAATCTCTGCAGTTTTCAAAGACCTTTCAGTTCTTAGCACTAGTAAATATTAATCTCATGGAATATTCATAATCACCAGGACTGTGTGAAATATTCCATCTCTCATATCAGAAGAGGACAATATGTCATGTTAAGCTCATTTTTTATGCCTTCGCCAATCTGAAGAAGCTGTGGTAGCGGAACAGAATAGGCAAGCCATTATCCACTCAGACATTGGTAATTATTCACAGCTAAATAGGTAGCAGGTCGTGTAACTTGAGCAGCCAGTCAGATGTTCAGTTCCCAGTTCCTTGCATGACTGTCCAACAGATCATGTTCTCAGTGCCTCACTTAGCTGAGGCATTACTTAGCCTGGGATCAGAAAGTAACAACTTTTTTTTTCTCTTTTTTTTCTTTTTCTTTTGGAGCATTTGCAGTCAAAAATATGTGAAGGTTTAAAATGTAATTAAAGAAATGGATCAGTAGGCAAGTGTGATGTGATAGCCAAGGTGTGTCTGCCAGAAATGCCAGAAATAATAAGAACAGGAAGGAAAGGATGGCTTGCTTCCTTTAACAGAATGACCTTGGAGTGCAATCATAGTTAAGGAGTATTTTTTTTGTGTCTAGGCTGTATTATTCCCACTTGTTTGTGATTACAGTAACATTGGAAAGTGTGCAGAATGGTGAGGCAGGCAGGGTCATTTAAAGGGCAATAAAAGAAATGAGTAGGTACTTATAAAACCTTACATGTTGGCATATGGAGTCAGACAAGTTTTGGCTACATTCAAGTGGGAAATGATGAATCCAGAACTTAACTAGGCTTGGTACTGAGGATGTGCTTATAGTTTCCTGTTTTTTGTTTCATGTTTATACACTTTTGTTCTATTGGATTCAGGTCTGGTAAATTCCATCACTAATCCAAGACTTCTGATTACCTTCAAGCTTCTTGTAGTTCACATTCTGCAGTTCGTAAGTTCTTGATGACGTGTAGGTGAATTAGCGTGTTGGTGACAGCAGTAGTTAGTCTTGCAGGGACAGCCACGGATTGGTTTGCCAGCAGTGGTGTTGCCAGTTGGAAGTGTTTTGGTGCACCTCATCAGTTCAGGAAATCAACTGACTTTTCTCATCCCGTACTCTTCCAAATTTCATTCTGTGCAACATTTGCCTCGTGTCAGACAAGAATACATGCTTTCTCTTCAGCTATTAGCCTTTTCCTTGGCATCTGAAGTGACTTCTTTTTTGCAAATTGCAGTGGTCTTAATGAAATGGGGATGGGCTACAGAGTGAGGTACCATTCCCCTCCATCAATATTGCAGCTCCTTTGAAACTCTACCAAGCTGCCAGATGTGCAGTCCAACAAAAACTCTGAGTAGTTCCGTAGGTTTTTCTTTGGTCTTATTATGTAGTGGGCTCCTTCATTGTGTAAGGTAGGATGCACAGTGATATGTATACAGCAAGCACAGTAGAGTAGCATGCTTCCTTAGGTAGTGGGCAAATGTTTGTTAGTGGATGCCCACCACTTTATTCCTTTTGCTGCTTTGGTCATCCTTTGGAAACTTAAGAGATATATAAGAAAATTGTTGGTACCAATGGATGTATATAGGAAGGAGAGGGAATTAAAGGGTGAATTTGTATTCTTTATGTTATAAAACTTTTTAACATAGCTACTCCAGTACATAAATGAGTGTTTCAAACATTGTAAGGGATTATAGGGAAAAATACCTCAGTGAAAGGGTTACAGGATGCAATTGTGTTTTCCTTGGTAAGTTTTGACTTTTGAAGGGAGCTGCCATCTATTTTCTTACTAACAACTTTTTTGGTGTGGGAATGGGACACAGATGAAGAGGGGCTGCCACTGGCTGGTGTTCCACTGGCTGCACCAAACCTAATTACTCCAAAGTGGATATTCTAGATAAGAACTCCATTTAAAATCTCTCTCTCTCTCTCTCTCTCTCTCTCTCTCTCTCTCTCTCTCTCTCTCTCTCTCTCTCTCTCTCTCTCTCTCTCTCTCTCTCTCTCTCTCTCTCTCTCTCTCTCAATAAATGATCTTTAATCTTTATTACAGTGTGGTTGGTTATAATAATCTTTGGAAATTCAGTGTTACCTAATCCAAATATGACTTCCCTAATATTGCTCTCTGCTTTCACTAGTAACTATCAGTTGTGCTTTAGCTATGATTATGAAAAGGATCAATATTAAAATTATCATCAGTTTAAAGTGGATGTACAAGGTGTCAACAACAGAAAATCAACTTGCCGAAAGTAGGTTAAAAAAAAAGGCAAATTATCATATTTTCTCTCAGTATTTGTATACCATCTACACTCAGTATTCTCTCTGGTAGTTTATTGCACTGTGTGTGTGTGTGTGTGTGTGTGTGTGTGTGTGTGTGTGTGTGTGTGTGTGTGTGTGTGTGTGTTTGTTTGTGTGTTTAATAATAATAATAATAATAATAATAATAATGATAATAATAATAGTAATAATAATAATAATAATAATAATAAATGGTTTATTATTTAGGCAGTTAACAAACTGAAAATGTACAGAGGGGGTGGGGAAATACTTAACATTAATCCTAAAGCTAAGTCTAATCTAGAAGGAAAATACTATTGATTGATGGCTCACACCATGGTGGGAATCACGCTGAGTCTGTATCGGTCCGTGCGCAACGCCTTTAGGGGCATTATCTTGCTGTGGTGTCTGGTGGCACGGACCAGGTGAGGCGTGTCAGGCAGCAGCATGTGTCTGAGACGTGGATGATGCAGCAGTCCCCTTCCAAACTTCTCCAGGGCCTCTCAGTGCCTGGTGAATAGCCTGGCCAGACTCAGGGTGGTCAGAGCTTCATCATAGGTGGTGTAGGCAGGGCCAAGGATGATCCTGCACGCCCTTTTCTGCTCACTCTCCAGCTGTAGCTGTTGAGTGTGTGTGAGGGAGGAGGACCACGCTGGGGAGGCATACATGAGTTTGGGGAGGAGGAAGGTGAGGTACACCCCCCTTAACTTGTCTGTCAGCGTCCCCAGTGACCTGAGTCTGCGCAGCATGTACAGCCTGTAGGTAGCGGAACTTACGGTGCTGGCGACGTGTGTGTGTGTGTGTGTGTGTGTGTGTGTGTGTGTGTGTGTGTGTGTGTGTGTATGTGTGTGTATTTACCTAGTTGTGGTTTACAGGAGGGGAGTAATCTCATAGTATCCCATCTCTATATCTATCCAGTTTGGTCTTAAAAGCATGGACAGTTATGGCATTGACAATGTCTTCAATGAGTTCATTCCATTTGTTCACACTTCTGTGAGGAAAACTATACTTTTTGATGTCTCTTTTATAGTTAACTTTCTTCAACTTCTTACTGTGTTACCTTGTACTCTGTGTGTCTAAATTTATAAAACATTCTTTGTCCACAATTTCCATACCATTTATCATTCTATAGATGTTTATTAAATCTCTCTCTCTCTCTCTCTCTCTCTCTCCTCTCTCTCGTCTCTCTCTCTCTCTTCTCTCTCTCTCCTCTCTCTCTCTCTCTCTCTCTCTCTCTCTCTCTCTCTCTCTCTCTCTCTCTCTCTCTCCCTCCCTCCTCTCTCTCTCTCCTCTCTCTCTCTCTCTCTCTCTCTCTCTCTCTCGATCTCTCTCTCTCTCTCTCTCTCTCCTCTCTCTCTCTCTCTCTCTCTCTCTCTCTCTCTCTCTCTCTCTCCCTCCCTCCCTCCCTCCCTCCCTCTCTCTCTCCCTCCCTCCCTCCCTCCCTCCTATTTTCGAGTGTGTGTGTGTGTGTGTGTGTGTGTGTGTGTGTGTGTGTGTGTGTGTGTGTGTGTGTGTGTGTGTGTGTGTGTGTGTGTGTGTGTTGCTGACTGCCTACATATTTCTATCATACTGAAACATTTTGTTGGGTCAACCTCAATTCTCACAGGTTAAAATCTTTCCTTAATCCTCTGGACTGATGCCTGTCAGTTGGTCATGTCTTCCAGCACACTCCAGTAATACTTTCCATCTCACCATCCAGTTATCCATGTGGCTTGACTTCTTTTGCAATCCCTAGGTTGCAGTTTTGTTACTCATTTGTATGAGAACAGCATTATAAATATATTTTTTTTCCTTTCAGGTTGAGCCCACCAAACTAGTGCGGTTGAAGGTAATAGGCGGTAGTGGACTAGCAAAAAAAGACATTTTTGGTGCAAGGTTAGTAATGTGATAGCCGTGTACTGTGTGTATATACATATTCATAAGTATTGACAAAAGTTTAACTTTGCTGCCAACATTTACTAAAAATACTCAATCTAACACTCATATTTTCCTTATTGCAGTGACCCTTATGTAAAGATTGAATTAATAAACATAAATGCCAATGGAGGAGATGATGTGGTGGATGAGGTTCACACCAAGACCAAGAAGAAGGTGAGTGGGAGTGGTATATGTCTTTGTCAGTTCCATCTATAAAGATTCCTCTGAAAGTTTCACCATTAGCATTCACATGTGGCTATGAAACGTTGTGACAGTTTGTCATGGGATAATTGTTTGTAGGGGAATCTTGTAGGTGGAATGAAATGGTGAAATTCATTAATCTGGGGAAACTTTGTGTGTTAAGTGATACCTGCTGGTCTTTTTGAGATGTTCTTGTGCTTGAGGAATGCACACCCATGTGTTAGTTTCCATACATTGAGTGTAGCAGTTATTTCTTCCCTTAGTATTCAGTGACTGACCTTGATTGTTTTGCTCTCCAGTATTATTGTCTTTTATCCATGTGTATGCAGAGTTGTGCTATTGTAACTCTCTCTCTCTCTCTCTCTCTCTCTCTCTCTCTCTCTCTCTCTCACTCTCTCTCTCTCTCTCTCTCTCTCTCTCTCTCTCTCTCTCTCTCTCTCTCTCTCTCTCTCTCTCTCTCTCTCTCTCTCTCTCTCTCTCTCTCTCAAGATAATTCACTAACTGCTTTATATTTTTCCAGACACTAAATCCAAGATGGGATCAGGAGTTTGTGTTCAGAGTAAGTAAGGATAGAGTCTGTAGTTCAGTTAAGTTCTCATATGGACAATGCGCAGTTTCGTAATGAAGGAGTGTGTTATTAGGTGACATCTTTGTGTGTAGGAAGGATGCATTCTTGTAATGTGGAAAAAAGTGAGGAGGTATGGAGAAATTACGTATAATTATGTAGTTGCAAATGTTTTGAAATTGTTTGAAGATGAGAAAAATATGTGCCATTCTTAGAATGATTGTGGTTTGTGTGTGTGTGTGTGTGTGTGTGTGTGTGTGTGTGTGTGTGTGTGTGTGTGTGTCCATGGAGGGTGATACATTTGTAAGCCGTTCTAGATGAAAGTTTTGTAAGTGTAAAGTGGGAAGTGTGTATGTACTGGTGTGGCGGGGTAAATGTATTAACACCTTAGAAGAATGATAAATTAATAAGTACTTCTGGGTGTAAGCTTTATAAGTAAATTTATGTGTACAAGTTTGGAGGTAGATTTGTTGACACATTTCCTGGTCTGTGCAGGTGAAGCCAGCTGAACACAAGCTGGTGCTGGAAGTGTTTGACGAGAACCGACTCACACGGGATGACTTCCTGGGCCAAGTGGAGCTGCCGCTGGTCAACTTGCCGCGTGAGATGGAAGGCCGGCTGATCCCTCACCGACACTTCAAGTTGCAACAACGGAGGTGAAAAGCCAGATGTCATGTGTCTACCTCTGTCTGACACTTGTTCTTGAGAGCTCCTCTGCAAGGGATGACTGAGGGAAGGGTCTTCTTTCACTATTATCTTTGCATTCTTACTTAGCATGCTCCACTCCTCTAATCCTCTTCTCACCCTATTCTTTCATATATTTTATTACTATGGCTTCATTGGAGATTTCCTTGCATATTCCTGGTACACCATATTAATGTATACTTTTACTACTCTCATAGTCATCTCACTTTGTGCCGTTCTTTTTGTGTGTCAACCCAGAACTTGATGTTACTTCCACTGCTCAATCATTATTTTGATTTTTAATCTTTCATCTGGTAATTTTGAATTCTCACCAACAAGAGAAATGCATGATTTTTTACTTCTATTTTCTCTATTTTATGATTTTTATTTTCTTTGCTTTCTTATGATTTTACTACAGTGATGCAACAAGTTTTGTTGTTAATTGGTTCCTCAAAACAAGTGCATGAAACCTTTCAATCTGTCTTCATTATGCTTTGTCACATCTCAGGAAGTGCTATGGAGGTCCGAAAGGTTTTGAGTTAGACTGGTGGTCAGCAATGGCACCTATTCATCATATTTGATGGCTTATTAGATGCACCACAATTTAAGCACAATTATTCTTGAAAATAAAAAAATGAAAATCACTTCATCTGATGCTTGTAGGTCTTCTGAAAGATGCACAGTACATTATATCATTTTTAATGTCTCCTGCTTTAAGCTTTGTGAAATCCCAATTCTTCCCTTGAAAAGCTTCTTGGACCCTATGTACATACATACTGCATACAGTACGGAAAAGACCTACACACTGCATCTGCTTTTAGGGACTAGGTAAACAAGCATGTCAATTAGGAGATGATATGGTTAAAGAAATGGCTAGTAAAAGTTTTAAAGCATGAATGTTAATAATGATGATTTGTAAAACATGAGAAAGCATAGAAAGCAGTTTAAGTATGAAAAATATAAAAATACCCTGATACTCATCTTCAAAAAAAAAAGTTTATATTCGTGGTCATTGTTATCCATGCATTGTTTCTTCCTGTTAATAAAAACAAATATGTAATGTAATGTAAGTTAAAGTTTCATGAAGATGTCGTAGCACAGTGACTCCTGGATTAAATCAGAAACACTGGGCTGTATGCCACTCACTGTTTGTTTGCTTGTGTGTGTGTGTGTGTGTGTGTGTGTGTGTGTGTGTGTGTGTGTGTGTGTGTGTGTGTGTGTGTGTGTTTGTCTTCATGGTTTGCACAGCTTCCTTCTCCTTAGTGTTATCTTGTATATTGTATGAATAGCAGTACAAAATAAGTACTGTTCATGTGCACTGCTGCTATAGAATGTAGATGAAGCTTACAGAGGACTAGAAAGTGAGTTTTTAAGAGAGCTATTTGTTGTGACTTTTATATGACACTTCAGCATCTAGATATGTATTGTGTATTACTGACCCAAAACCTTACCTTTGTGTGTGTGTGTAATAAGCCATCAAATGCAGTATCCTCAAGACATCAAAGATAAAAATGGCCACACACAGGGGTAACCACACACTGCTGTGGGAGGGAGTACCGAGTCTCCTCACGTTCTGTCTTTACCTTTGCAACACAGGGAGTGCAGCAAGGGGACAGTATTCTTCCAACCCAGCCACTAAGTCTGCCACCCTGCCCTGCTTCTCTTGCTACAGGGATGGATGTGAAACCATGAAAGTTAGGGAAATTATTCTTATGGGAAAGAATACCATAATGAGTGTTGTCCTGATGGGGAAATAGATGAAAAAGAACAGCTGTGTATATGTTGCAGTCTCCTGTAGCCTGCACACTTTGAGGCTGCACAGGCAAAACTTGGTGCACCACTGTATGATTTATTGTTCTTTCGTCATATTTCATTTATCTATTCATTTATTTGTTTGTTTGATTTTTATTTTATTTATATGTTCTGGTATCATTTTATCATTTTTTTATTTGTTTTAATTTGTTTGTTTATTATATATATATATATATATATATATATATATATATATATATATATATATATATATATATATATATATATATATATATATATATATATATATATATATATATATATATATATATATATATATATTTTTTTTTTTTTTTTTTTTTTTTATTAATTTATTTTATTTTATTTTATTTTTTTACCTACCACCTCTTGAGGAGGAAGAGACAAAATTTATAAAAGTTGTCCTGTCTTCCTTTCAGAGGATGGAAAAAAGGGTATGGGGTGGCACAGCCTGGCCGCACTCTCCATGGCCGGGTTGGGGGAGTACTGCCAGCGTATTCCCTGCGTGTCGTTAAAGTCGACTAAAAGGGACAGAGTGAGGGGACTAGGAACCCCCTCCTCTGTATTTTTATTTCTACATTGAGACAAGGCATGATGTCTTGTCTCAGTCACCCCCCCTTCACTGGGGATGTTAACCTGCTATATAGATTGCATTACAAAATTTAACTCAATAAGAAAGTGTATTCAGCTGTCCCTTTCAGTTGGGTGTGGTTCAGGCCTTCCTTTGCTTCCAACAGCCTGACCCTCTTTACTGCTCTTCCAAGACTGTTCTTACAGGCAACATTGAATCCCTTGTTCACAGTTCCAGGTCCAGGGTGAAGGGCCACCTGCAGCTGTACATGGCATACATCGCTGATGATGGCGCCAGCAACAGCGGGGCATCAGGTGAGCAGACCCCAGAGGAGGCTGGCTGGGAGGTAGTGAGCATTGACAACAGCAGTGGCCAGGAGGAGTCCCCTGCACAGGTGAGTCTCCCACAAACCATTGCCAACACAGGGGAAAGATATGCCACTTTCCCTCAGTTAGCAATCAGTTGTGTACTATCCAACCACTTGCCTTCCCTTCCTTTCATGCACTTAAGGCCCTCCATTTACACTCTTGTTTTCCTTTGGCTGATGAAGCATTTTTTTTTTACCTCAACTGAGAAAGATCATATGTTGCTCATGTATTCAATGGATGTATTCAATAGTTTGTATGGTTTTCAGTTAATTATTGGTATAACTGACTTGAAATCATCAGTCATGTAAAATGAGGGTTTCTTTAACCTATACTTAATTACTATTCTGACCATTTCCAAACAGTTGCTGCAGTAAATTCTTATATCATGGCTTCCAGTAGAATTTTACAAGCTTAAAACTTGCCTTTAAATAGACTACCTTTTCCTCAAGTGTTCAGAGTAATATAGCAATATGAAGTGTGTCCTGTTATCTGCAGCAGCTGTGTGGGTCATGCACATTATCCATTTGAGCAGTGAAGTCCTGTTTTCATTGGCATGTTATACTTAAATCAAACCACCAGTCATCACACACTGAGCAGAATGTGCACAGTTGCCATCAGAAGTTGTAATCTACTTTCACTTGTGCATTTGACTTTCTCTCAATCTCAAGGCTTCAGATTGTAATCTTTCACCTGATTGTACAAGACTGTCAATATATATCAGAAAACTAAGATGAAGGGAAATGCTTAACACATTGGGAGTTGGATGAGGAAAGTTAACTGACTTGTCCAGGGCTGCACCACGGTGGTCTTCAGTCTGTAGTGCATGGAACCTCACTATTAAGGTCACTCACTGTTCAAAGCATGTCAGTACAAGTATATCTTCACTTATGTTAGGAAGCTGAGGATTCTTACTTTTGTCATCCAGTTTTGGAATATTGCCCCTTTCTCTCTCTCTCTCTCTCTCTCTCTCTCTCTCTCTCTCTCTCTCTCTCTCTCTCTCTCTCTCTCTCTCTCTCTCTCTCTCTCTCTCTCTCTCTCTCTCTCTCTCTCTCTCTCTCAACATAAACAGCTTGTGGGACTATGATTAAAATATAGAAATTATGATGTTGGAGACTTGCTCTAAGTTTGTCAAGTTGTTGAGAAAGTTTGTTGGGTGATGTTTGTACAATTTTTTACTAACCATCATCTCTTTACTGTTATCTCCAAGCCAGCTGAGTGTAGAAATCTATAGATCTTTTTAAACGTCCTTCCAAAAAAGTTATCTTAGAGGTATGGAACGTGAATGGAGATCTGTCACTGATCTAGCCATCAGTGTACCAGTTTCCACATGTTATAATTCGTCTTTGATCTTGAAGTGTTTTCTGACCTTAATTATCACTAAAATGAGTGCTTAGCTCAGTGGTGTAGGAATTAAAGCACTTAATTTACAGCAGGAGGACCTGGGTTTGAATTCTGAGCTAGGGAAGATAAACATTAGAGAGTCTGTGTCAAGGCTTACCCAGCATGGCACAGTATCAGGCATAACTTACTGCAGCCATTATAGGGACTCAAAAGAGGCTGATGCTCATAATGATAAGGCAGCAAGAGGAATATTCAACCAGTTCTAGTAATCTGCCATAGCTACATACGGCTTTTCATTGTTTTCCTGCTCAGTGTAAATACATGTTAAGAAAGATGATGAGATCATTGACATATGAGTAGATTTCATGAAATAAGTTTAAACACAATCATGGGCAATATTTTCGAACATTTTGGGTCTTATATTGACTATTTATCATAGCCTTTGTTGAAAATTATTATGATTTTCAAGGGTGATTTTGTGGTTCTAGTGATAGTTGAAAAAGATTTTCCACAACCAATAGAGAACTCAGATGATAATTTCTATGGCCTTTGAAAATAGTTTTTGTGAAACCCTGAAGAATTCAAGAATACAGGAATTTATGATGTGGAAGCTGGAGGGTTTTGTTTACCACATTGTGGGGATCTGATGGGTGTGCTTACTGTGAGGCAGACTTGAAAGTGTGAGCACATTCAGTAATGTGTTTATGTTAAAGACTTCACTGCTGAAATGGATAAGAGGTGATGAAAACTACTTGGCAATGAAATGAAAAATTAGAATGAAATGACAAGTAGATGTCATGATACTTAGGCAACTACTGATATACTTATTGCTTTGAGAATGAAAAGAATGAACAACTGTGAACTCTGAATATAATATTGGATGTCCTTTGAGTAACGTATTTGTAGAATAATTTTCTTGGATCATACGTAGATCAGTCATTGAAGGAACTCTTGAGATGAGTTAGTTTTTAATGGGTTAGGTTACATTAGGTTATGTTACTTTATCCTAACCTAATCTAACCCACCCAAAGTGTAGCTGGGAGGGTTGATCTTCTTAGCCATTTCCTTGACTGCTCTCTCTAACCAAACAGTAGAAGATACAGAGCTCAAGCTTTAGTCAGCATTGTATAGTTGTTATAGCTCTAGTGTTGCTGATAGTAATGACATTTAGTTGATTTCCCCTTTTTATGCTGAACGTCGTTTTACAGTTTACTGCATTTGGGAAAAAGTGCAGCATACAGGTTGGTCCCCTTGAGTTATCTGGACTAGATTAAGATCTAAGAGACAGGCTTTGTTATTTTCTTTAAAGATTTATCCATTCATCCCTGCCATGGTCATGATTAATAATTGTCAGCTATTGTCAAAAAGAAAGAGGACATTTAATAAGAGTCACTTGCAGGGTTGCTGTAAATATTCAATGAATTAAAAGATATAGTATCTAGTAGAGTGTTGATGTGTTAGTGGAAGAGATCACTTGGGTGTGTACAAAGTGTGTTCATGAACTTTTCACTATTGCTCCTCTGACCTCTCTGTCCTGTCCTCAGCCATCCCAACATCCTGATGGCACTGCACTGCATTACAATGTACTTGTCTTCAGATAAATTGTAGAGTTGATGTTTTTGTGTATCACTGATGGTCTTGAGAGATCACTATTTATATAGGATGGATTGTAATTAACATTTTTATCTCCTGTGTACATTTTTTTTTATTTAAAATGGAAATACACTTAAAATTTGTTGAATATTCCTTGCCCAGTAATTCCTCATCTGTTCTGGAAGCCTGAGACTAAGGTGCCAGCCAGCATTGAAATTTAGAACAAAAAATAAGAAGAGATTGATCTTTCTATAAATAAAAGTAAAGATAAGAAAATAAATATTCACCCTGCTGTCATACTAGGAAAAAAAAAAATCTGTGCCATGCTTATCTTTTTTGTCAAGGGAGTTGCGTTTGTTTGCAGTTTGTCTAGCTAAGATTTAAATAAAAAGTTCATCATGTACTGGAGTGCATGCCAATATTTAGTATAATGTATTGTGACTTCCTGTGCTACGCATGACTACATCCTTGTGTACACAGCCTGTTGTAGTGCCCAACGACAGCCAGAGTCCTCTACCCGGTGGCTGGGAAGAGCGACAAGATGCAAATGGCAGGACCTACTACGTCAACCACAATGCTCGCACCACACAGTGGGAGCGTCCCACCAGGTACTTCTGTCCCTTTAGTGTTGGGCAGACCTCTGACCTTATGGTAAAGTGAACCCTTTGAGTAATATTTTTTTCCCAAATGATTGAATTATGTCAACATCTTTAGCAAGTACGAGTATGTAAGTAATTTCATATTTATTTTAGTTTTGGCTAAGTGGGCAATGTACTAGGAGGCTGAAAGGAAAATCTTTAGTTATTAAAATACTGCAAAGACATCACACAATGTTCCTGTAAGCCAAACTTAGCCAGTGTGGGGTTTGTGTTTTGGTGCCACCTCCTGGTGTGTGGATGACTCACCTTAGTTTTGACAGTTCCCAAGGAAATGATGAACAGGAGCGGTTTCAACGGATGGAGTCTGCACAGAACGAATTCAGAAATGAGTTTCGCCGAAGGTTCCATATATCGGTGGATGACAGTGAGGTGTCTGGAGGTGGGAATAACTCCAGAATCCTACAGTGGGTAAGTCCAAGTCCTTTGTTAGTGCAGTCATGAAATATTCCAACACTATATACCTTTAAATACTTCATTTAGATAGACTTTTTTCTATATGTTTTGCTGGAGTCAGTTGCTTAACTGAGCTTGTAAGCATTTTATTTTATTTTCTATGTGGAATATATAAATGCTTTTTTTTTTTTTTTTTTTTTTTTTTTTTTTTTTTTTTTTTTTTTTATCAATTATTTATGTGTTTGTATTGACCTATGCATTACCTGATACTTTTTTGTCTTTTATTGTTTGATGTATCCTTGACTGGCTTGGCTTGGCAGGTTGTCAGATGTGAATCCTCCTCACTCGCTCAAAACTCATGACTGTTTTTTCATTGTCTGTCATTTTTCGGGAAACTACTGTATTTATATGTGTCGGTAATGTGGTGATGTTGTTTTCTAAATGAAGAGCAGTATGAAAGAATGTGCAGACAGATAATGGGTTCAGGAACACTCACATGGAACTTTGTCAAAATTTCACGTGTGGTTTGATATGACCTAATACCAATTGCTTACCTGATTTTATGTTTGGAAAAAAATTTGGAATGTTACTGCTTTGTTGTGGTTTTCCTTGTGTGTTGTACAAAATGTACATTTGGTTATTTAATCACATGCTAGTAATAGTATGAAAAAAAACATATTGTACTGGGAACTGTACATGTTTATCCTTAAACTGTACTACACACACACACACACACACACACACACACACACACACACACACACACACACACACACACACACACACACACACACACACACACACACACACACACACACACACACACACACACACACACACACACACACTCTCTCTCTCTCTCTCTCTCTCTCTCTCTCTCTCTCTCTCTCTCTCTCTCTCTCTCTCTCTCTCTCTCTCTCTCTCTCTCTCTCTCTCTCTCTCTCTCTCTCTCTCTCTCTCTCTCTCTCTCTCTCATGAGGCAAAGGAGGAGCCAAATACTTCCTTTTCTCAGAAGCGATGGAAAAGCTCATATATTTCCTCTATAGGATTACTTATCATTTAATTAATTTTTCCATTCATTCATTCATTCATTCATTCCTAGGTTATATTTAAATATGTATTTGTTTGTTTTCTTTTATCATCCTTATATCTGAAAGGTTACAAAGGAGTATTTATTAGCTGAAAAAATACATTTATAGATCAAAAGATGGTGGTGGAGGCTCACTGAATTCAAATGGCTATTGTTTGCATTCTGCTTCTTCCTTATACATCATAAGTATTACTCTTAGTCTCAGTGGATCTGTAGGTTTGCCATTCACCCTAGTTGAAATCACACATTTAGAATAACATGATTACCTTATGGCTTCTGTTTTCTCTTTCAATTCTAAGATGTAAGTGGGAATTTTGTAGATTGTGTTGTTAAGCTGCTTTCTGCCCTAATTCATTAGCATGATTGTTGTGTTGGCATAATTGCATTCTACTCAAATTATGTAGTAGCACTCCTGTAAGACATATAATACTATTTAGGCATAAGATTATTTCTCACTGTAGCTGTGAATGCCCACCATGCTGTAGTGTTGACAGTTTCTGGCCAGGAAGACAGCTGGTCCAGTACCAAGGAACGCCATATGTTTAAGGGTGTGAGGGTCCAGGACTCAGGTTGTGAGGCTGGCAACATGCCTTGATTATTGGTTGGATTATATACTGTGGCTGTTATGAAATGGATTGGTAAGAGAACTTGTTGCAGAAGCAGGATGTAAGTGTGTCAGGTACAGTGGCTGTACTGCTAGCACAAGATTTCTCCTGAAGGAGTTGAAGATAAAGATGACAAGAAATGTTGGTGAACATGGCATTTATGTTTTTTTAACAGGTATGAGTACACTGACAGCATTGACAGGTGGCTAGATTCACTATCCAACAGAACCAATCAGAAATACAGGCCAAAGCTACTGAAGAAAGATTTGTTTCTCACCACAGTGGGTCATGTATTCATCCTGTGGTCAGTGCAATGCAGCTTGGTCAACAGAACAGATTGGTTTTACAAAAGATAAATCTTGCCAGTCATGATTGTTTTTCATTTCACTGCCACAAGTTTACCAGTACCCACAGGGAGTACATAAAATCCATGTTCATCATCTCTTGCCATTGCTTTTGTTTTTGACACTCCAGCAAGCTTCTTGTTGCCAGCAGTGCTGCCACCACTCATTTTTCTCTCCTGCAGCAGGTTCCTTTTATGTTTCAGCTTATGACATTACCAGATTTCTTCAGCCCCCAGCATCTATTCTCCACACAGGTGGCCTTGCTGTTACACTTCTGAGCAATCCCATCATTTCAAATAGTTATAATTTATGCACACAAGCTGCAGGAGAAAGAGGAACTTTAACAATTTAACCAATATCAAAAATTTTGCATTTTGAAAACTGATGTGTGTGCACCTCCATATTACTTTGATCAGACAGTGTAATGGTCAGTGATTCAGCATGGCTGTGATATGTGAATCTTGGAAAGTGAATAATTGGTCACTTTTAAGTTGGTGAATGAATAAGATCAAAATTGCTTGTATGGAATGCAACTATGGCATTGCCCTCAATTTTCAATTGGAAATATCACATGAATACTCAACTTGAAGTGTGTTATCTTGTCGACATAATTCATGTGGATTGAGAAGCTTCTGTATCTTAAACTGTTTGAGATTTTTATGAGTTATCTCATTTTTATTTGCAAGAAAATCTACTTATTACATTTAAAGATTTAGATTTTGTTTATTTAAGCTTCTATGGCCATGTTGCATGTGTGACCTGTCTGTTGAAATGACAGGTGTTGCTCCTTGCTGATGATGTCAACCTTTGTTTTGGTGTGATAATAGACATACATTAGTGGACTGTGATTGAACAGAGTGTTCTGACTAACTGTTTTACTCCTTTTTCTCACGGTCTTGCATGCCACCTTTTGCATGGTTACTTGACTGGCGCTTTGAAAATATTTAGCAACAACTTGGTGGCCAAGAAGAGGGTGATGATGAGGATGATGATGATGATGATGGTGATGATGATGATGAGGATGGTGATGAGGAGGAGGAGGAGGATGGGGAGGGACACCAAGAGGAGGCACAACCTGCCTTTGATCAAGTTGTGTCTGGAGAGGTGAGACCCATGGTTGTGATGCAATAGTCTGTTGTCATGATGCTTTGCTTACACTAATTAGATGAAGACAGAACAGTAGATCACACTGTTGAGATCATGAAATATTAAAATCCAGGATATTGTCAAATAACTCTGCTTTATATTCATCACATTTACTAAGGTAATTGCTGGTGAATATAATAAGGATATTATAGCTAATTACTAGATAGCCACCAGTACTTTGTCCATACATGATGACCATTTGCAAATTATTGAGTTGTGACAACAGTAGCTTTTGATTTCTCATGTAGTTTGTATTAATAGTCAATGGCTTAGATGCCATGAACTGTATTTAAAGAATATTAGAAGCAGTCAGTGATAAAATTATTTTAACGCTTTAATTGTTTGCTTGTTACTTTATATAATATATATGCAAGTAACTGTCATTGATTTAATTCTAAATGAGTAATGCAGATCATGTGTCAAGTAAAATTACGCCGGTTTTCTTAGTGATACGGAAAATTTGGGGCAACATTACAGCATGCTAGTGAGATGCACTATCTGCAGGGCAACCACTGTGTTGTGAAAGTTGGTTTACAGTGTCATCATGTGCAGGCTGGGATACCTTGCTGCAGTTCAAATGCCTCTTAAGACTTGTTCTACCCATTCATTAATTCATAATTAGGCATTGAATCACAGTCTTTGTGTTTAGTAGAGTTCTTTCATTCCTCATTAGGCTCTGTCAGCCAGCAGGCCTTTCTCACTTGCAGCTCACTTTGTTCTGATAATTTTTATATTAGTATATTTTTGTGGTAAACTGAAGATTATCAGGATATTATTTCTTGGGTGACATCAGCATAGAGCAAAAAACAACAAATGGCTGTAAAAAAATACCCTTGTCTCATGTGTACAGTCAATAGTAAAAAGTAATGCATTCAAGAGTTATGTAGATGAGGAGGGATTCATTAGCTAAAATAATACTACAGAAAGCAGGTGGGTAGTAGTTGTGTTGTGATGTGGTTTGGGATGTGTGTGCTTGTGGTTCCTGCAGTGCTGCCTGAGTGCACATCTCCTTGGCCTGTTGTGGCTGATGGTGCTGTCAGGATGCACCTGTTTGCTTCCTGCTTGTAGTAGTGATGTGAATGCTTGTGTTGGCTTGACAATGCAAAGCTGTTTACACAGCTGGCACACATCAGCAGTTACATGGTCATGGCATGACGTAGCATGCTGTGGCCTTGTTACTCTCCTCTTCATGTCCATTTTGTAGGAAGTATCCAGCTGTTAATTGTTTATTTGGTTTGTTATACTTTCCATATCAAGCAGTGTTAGATATATTGAAAAACTGAATAGTGGTTAGTAATACATTCACATTTAGCATCATATTTTTGAGAGGAAGTTTGCACATTCTAGTTACAGATGTTACGAACACTTAGCTAGTCACATGATACAAAAGAAGGTGAGCTGTTTACTTGGCCAGAAAAATAAGTTGTTAGAAATATGACCTTCATGATTGATAAGGTACACATCCCACTGCTGGATTAGTAATAAGTAAAATATTATAGATGGAAATATGTGAGTTAGGGTTGTATACACTTCCACCATGGAAAGACAAGGGTATGATTTACACCATACAAATCACATAATGGTACAGTATGCATTTAGGATTTTAGGACAAAGTTTGAGATATTTTCATTACTTTCTAGATGCCTGTTTTTCCTTTCAACTTGTACATTCTTAACAGATAGGAAGATAAAGGTTTTTGTGGGTGTGTTCAAAGCCTTCATTTATTAGTTTGCTTTTTCCTTCCAACTTATGCATCATCAGCACATGGGACACCAGGTGTCGGTTTTTTCTCATTGTGTGTTAGTTATTTTGTCTTTCTTGATCCTTCATTCTTAAGTAGAACATAAAGCATAGGTTTCCTTGGGTGTGTTCTCAGCCTGCATTGGTTAGTCAGTGTATAGGGGAAGCACCACAGTAACCTTGTCTATTGGGATGACATATACAAGCTAGAACCAACACTCAGCCATAGGTCACAGTTACATGCCCTGCTCTGCTTTGGTGGAGGGTACAATACCAGGAACACTTGAAATCTTCACCGGGGCTCCTTTGCTCCTTACCACCATCAGCTTGTCTTGGCAGATTCAGGAGGTACAAAGTTCAGCAGGTCAACGTCCATCCCCTTCAAAAAGTTCCCCTGCAACCCCTACCTCTGTCACCACCACTAGTGTCACCAGTAATGCACCCAAGGTATGCGCTAGTCTCACTCCTCTGCCCCCTCAATCACTCACTCATTCACTCACTCACTTCACCATAACACCATCACTTGTTTTAATCTGTTTATCTACTGGATGATGTGTACCTTTGACCAAGTGTATTAATTTCTCTTTGTGTGTGTGTGTGTGTGTGTGTGTGTGTGTGTGTGTGTGCATGGTAGAATTTATGTACATGATAACAGTAACAAGCTCTCCCTCCATCTATGTACACAGCTTCTCAGTTGCTCACTAGAAGTAGTTGCAGCAAATCAGAATGGTGATATTTGTAAGGTAAATGAAATGGTTGTTGAATTCACTGTACCAAAGGCCAAAACAGGAATTTAACCCTTAAAGGTGTCCTCACCCTGCTCTGTAAGAAGCTTGTGGTAATCCATGAGTCGAGCTGACTGCCGGGAAGGTCACGTGGTTCACAGCAACCTTGTGGCTTCACTCCTTAAAATTTACAGAATAGACTGCCTGTGTTCATGAGATGCTCACTGTTGTGTGTATGTGCACTGCATTGTTTCTCATACACTCTTTAGTTCAGAGGAATACCTCATACCAGTTTCATGGTATCAGTTTCACAGATTAAGGAAAACAATTTCTATGCATTTTTCAACTATGAGTTATTTTAGTATTCATTTGTCAGACTCTAAAAGATGAGGTAGTTTCTTTAGTTTTGTAATGTTGATGGAATGCTGAATGTTGTAGTGATGATTAAAAAAAAAAAATCAGAACATAAGAAAACATAAGAACATAAGAAAATAAGGGAAGCTGCAAGAAGCCATCAGGCCTACATGTGGCATTCCCTGTATGAAATATACCTACCTATTTCCACCTATCATCCCCACCCATAAATCTGTCTAATCTTCTCTTTAAGCTTTCTAATGACTCAGTACTTACAGCCTGATTACCAAGTCCATTCATCTGCCTCTCTATTTAATAACCAGTTCTTTCCTTTCTCTTTCTTAAACCTAAATTTTTCAAGCTTGAACCCGTTATTTCTTGTTCTATCCTGGTTGCCCAAATTTTTTTTAGTGATGCTTATGATTTAATCTAATATTGCTAATAGTATATTTGTATGTCTGTCATGTGTCCGTAGCAGTGAGCCTAATATTTCAGGATAAGACCAACATTTCTAGCCACAAATGTTAGATGCTTGATAACCTCTTCAGAAATTAGCAAAATTTAAGAGTTATGGCTCTATCAAAGTTACAGGCAAAAAGCTAAGAGATAATGCATGTGTGGCAAGCTGCTGTGCTCCCAGACCATGTTCAGCTTGGTCCTGAACCACATGGCTTCTGTGGTTTGTGCAGTCTATGAGATTCCTCTAAAGCACATTATGCAGCATATCTGCATGCAAGTGCCTCTTTAGATTTATATTTTGCATGTCAAAGATATTCAAATTATTGAAAGGTTATGGAAGAGTAGAAAAGATTGCAGAACAATGCATAAATTCTTGGGAGGTGAGGTTCAGTTAAGATTTGGCTGTTACACTCATTACATTGATGTTCTGGCTTCCACAGTGATAAGGACAGAGTTTAGTGCCACACCACAACTGATGTGGAAGAATACTGCCATTGTATTCCTTGCATGTCAAAAATAGAATTGGGAACCTTTCCTCCTTATTTTTATTTTATTTTGTATATGGATAGATTATACAAAAAGAAGAACCAAAGTACAATTGTGCTGTATAGCAGGCCTAGAGGTAGGAAGGAGAGCTTTACACAGGGTGTGAGTGTGTATGTTCTTGTCTGGGTTGCCCCAACATGGCATGGAGTGTCTGCCTGCCTCATTCATGGACCAGACCATAATAAAGTAACTAATTTCTTGCATATCATATCAGCTCATTTTTCACTATCTTTTAAGAATAATGTATTGAATTTTTATTTCAGTTAATTTATTTATGTGTGTGTTTTCATTTGTTTAACTATTTATTTTTATTCCTCTTTATATTTGCTCTTTCATGTGGCAATATTCAACATGTATCCATTATTATCTATCGTGTGTGTGTGTGTGTGTGTTTTAGAAGATGTCAAGCTCAGAGGAAAAAAAAGATTCCATGTTAAGCACAGGATCAGTCAGCAGCCTTGCTCTTTGCCTTGAGTGATTTTGACACTGAAGCCCCTAACACTCTCTCTCTCTCTCTCTCTCTCTCTCTCTCTCTCTCTCTCTCTCTCTCTCTCTCTCTCTCTCTCTCTCTCTCTCTCTCTCTCTCTCTCTCTCTCTCTCTCTCTCTCTCTCTCTCTCTCTCTCTCTCTCTCTCTCTCTCTCTCTCTCTCTCTCTCTCTCTCTCTCCAAATTTCTGAATTACATATTGAGTGACCAAATGTAATGAAGCTATTATATAAGAAAATTGATAGTTATTCTTTTATGGAGGATATATTCATGTAAAGATTAGATTTATTGATGATAAAGATTTTTTAAAATCACTCGTTTCTTATTGATATGTTAGAGATTAACTTTTTATTAGCATTTTCAATCCAGGTGACTTCCAGGTTGCTCTTCTACAGTGTTAAGCACAAACAAACAAGGAAGTGAGCTCATGGAAATAGGTAGGTACTTGTAGGGTTTCCTGTCATCTGGAGATCAGTGTCTTCCTCCCTGTGCCTCCTGCGTCATAGCCTTGCACCTCACAGCATTCAGTTGCTTCACACCACACTGCTGAAACACACCTCAGATTGATGGTTGAAAATTCTCTAAATGCTTTAAAAACTCAGTGTGTGACTGGTGATCTGAAAACATTGTTGAGGGACATTTCAAAGGAATACAATGCAAGATTTGGAAATAGTGGTGGTGAACTTTGGGACAAATGCACCCATATACACAGAGGCAGTGTTTCCTGATCCAGAAGTGAGGAGCATAGCTGCTGAGAAAGAGGATAAAGACAGGCAGAGAAGGCGTGAGGCCCGAAGGCGTGCCCGTGAGGAGCAGCGCAATGTAAACACCACCACAATCTCCAGAACTGTCAGGAGGACTACCAGAACCTCTGCCACACACTCCAACACAGTCTGCACCACAGAGTCAAGCAGCAGATCCTCCAATGTGTCCTCTAACACTGCCTCCACATCAGGCCAGTTATCCCAGACACAAGCCACCAACTCTGAATCTGACTCTGACTCAGACTCAGACTTAGACTTAGAGAATGCACCACAGAACTTTCCTGAAGGCCAGGCAGGGAACAGCAGAGATAACAGTGAGGAGGAATGGATAACATGCTCAATTCCAAGAAATAGCAATGAGCAGGTACAGATCTCAGTTCACTCACAGCAGGGCACAGCCACCACCTCCTCTAGTCAACACCTCACTGTCCCACAACCCACCCGGCGCCGCATTGGACCAAAGAGGTTCCGCTGGTTTTCCCGTAATGTCCCATTGGCAAACCAGAACCGCCACCACCCAGATGAAGACATAGAGGAGTGTTGGTTGAGCCCTGAACCATCTCCACATCAGAGTCCCATCCGCACTCCTGCAGTGGAGCGCCTTGCCAAGAAGTGGAGGAACAAGTCACTGCCTGTTGTTCTCAATGGGTGTAACACTTGCCGAGGGGATGTAGCTATTCATTCCCATCAACGGCCTCGACTGATCCAAGCTCTTTTCCAGCAGGTGGTTTTTGTCATGTTAATCTTGATTGTTAGGTTGTACTAAGAAGACTTCTATCTTAGCACAGCTGCATATTTAGAGTTGAAGTAAGAGTGAGAGAGGTATTAATGCATTATTTATAGGCTATAGTTGCTTCATTAAGTGGACAAAAGTGAACACATTTGTCATTCTTTATTCCCCAAACATCCCATTGAAATTCACTACCCTTAAGATTTCATGCACACTCGTGTAATCCATACTCAGTGACCTGCCAAGCTTATCATCAGTGTTTACCTCTATTGCCTTTTGTATTATAACCTGTAAGACACACAGTAGGAGCCACAGCTGAAGAAACTTTGCTCTTGGTGTCCACAGCCCCAGAACCAGACTACCAGCAGTAATGATGAGATGCTTCCTCGAGGATGGACCAGCCAAGTCGCTCCCAATGGCAGAGTGTTTTTCATAGGTGAGAGAGAGAGAGATATGAACCTGGAAATAATTAAGTGCTATTGGAAGATACTGGAGAGAGAGATTTTATTTTAGAATGATTCTGTCCAATACACAGGTAGACCAGATTAGTGTGTTTTTCAAAGGTGAGAGAGATACAGCTGGAGATGATAAGAAGTGTTGTTGGAAGACACTAGAGAGATTCCAGATGACTATATATCCAACACACAGATAGACTATGTTAGTGTAACTCTTCAAGCCCTGTACTACAATTAGATGAATAAACACATCTCACTAATGCAAAAATCAACCTCCACCCTCAGACCACATCAACAAGCAGACCACCTGGATTGATCCTCGCTCTGGGATGCCAAGCTCGCCGCCCAACCAACGCCACGCTAACAACTTGAAACACGAGGATGAGCTGGGACCACTGCCTGAGGGGTGGGAACAGAGAGTACACACAGATGGACGGATTTTCTTCATTGACCACAGTAAGTAAAGAAAGACAAGCTTGTTAGTGAATGTGTGTCTGCCTTCCTCAGTGTTGGTAATGGTAGTTTGTTTAGATGTTTTTGTAGATATTGATAGATTAATTTAGAGGTTATTTCTATTGTTTTGATTTTTTACTCAAGTTCCTGGAGTGTAAAAAGGATGGTCCACAAGACTATTCCTTTCCACCAGGAGTTTATGGAGCTAAGAGTGTGAATGAGGTGTATATGAGTGTGTGGTGCTTTGTCTGGGCTACCCTATGTAAGATTGAAGGCTTGGTATATAGTTAGATAGATTTTCCTCTTTAGTTTTACATTATCCTTTTTTCTTTAACTCTTCCATTCTTGACCTTATTAAACTTACAGTTTTATGTATTAGAATTTAAATGCAATATAGCCTTATATTCTTGATTTAGCTTAAAGTGATATTTGATGGTACAAGGTCATTTGTTTTATCTCATGGATAAGTAGTAGATAAAGAGATCATAGATTAACTACATTATTGATCAACACATGCTGCCAAAACTAATATACAGGAAGTCAGTGCTTCCATGGTGTCACCAGAGAAATACAACTTTTATGCAGTTGTTATGGATGCATTATAAGTTCATTCTGTCAATCTATATATCAGGCCAGCAATCCCACAGGGAATGGTCTAGATAAAACACCACACACACACATCACTTATACTCTTATTCCCATCAGCCCTTAGTTCTCCGTGGCAGGGGCTAAGAATGCTGCTGCTGTACTCCCTGCATGTTATAAGAGGCAACTAAATTTCCTTCTCTGTATTTTGTAGTATGAAAAAAACAAAACAATGAATAATTAGTGACTTGAATTATTATGCACTCAGAAAAGCGCACAACAACTTGGGAGGATCCACGATTGCTGAACCCAGCCATCGCAGGCAAGGCAATACCATACTCCAGGGACTACAAGCAGAAGTATGAATTCTTCAAGAACAGACTGCCCAAACCGGTAAATCTGCCACATAAAATCTTGCTGGACTTCATATCATGTTTTACATTATTTTTACCTAGAGAATATAATGAAATGTCACTGCTCTCTCTCTCTCTCTCTCTCTCTCTCTCTCTCTCTCTCTCTCTCTCTCTCTCTCTCTCTCTCTCTCTCTCTCTCTCTCTCTCTCTCTCTCATGACCTTAATCTTTCTTCCAGGCTAACGTCCCCAACAAATTTGACATCAAGGTTAAACGTAACAACATTCTTGAGGACTCATTTGCCATCATCAGCCAGGTGTCTCGTGTTGATCTCCTGCGGACCAGACTGTGGATTGAATTTGAAGGGGAGGTTAGTAACTTTTGGAAAGTAAATGTTGGGACAAATGGTGTTGTGTCCATATCACCATGTAAGTGCTACTGATACATGAGGAGGAGGTTATGATGCTGAGTTGTAGTGATTATATATATATATATATATATATATATATATATATATATATATATATATATATATATATATATATATATATATATTTATTTATTTATTTATTTATTTATTTATTTATTTATTTATTTGTTATTATTATTATTTTTTTTTTTTTAATTATTTTTTGTTTGTTTTTTTTTACATGTAATTCTGGAAAAGAAGCATCCTTTACTCATTCTTAACTAAGTTATTTTAATGTAATGATTTGTTCATTCTAGTATCCAGTGATTCTCCTGTGACATTTTAATGTCACAGGAGAATCACTGAATAATTCAGCTATTATGAGTGAGGCAATTTTTCTCTTCTTAAAAATAAATATGTTAGTATCAAGATAGATTCATGTAAGAATAATCATTCTCTTAATTTAGTGGATTCCACTTGAGGATGGGTGGCCATGTTTGAGTGGTGTATAAGTATTGTGAGAGTGATGATATTGAGGATCTTGTGGAGTGGGAGGTAGTAGTGATGGCTAACACTCAGCTTTCTTTTTCACATTCAGGTTGGTTTGGACTATGGAGGAGTGGCCAGAGAATTCTTCTTCCTGTTGTCAAAAGAAATGTTCAATCCCTATTATGGTCTCTTTGAATATTCAGCCACGTAAGTTTTTAGTGAGGTGTTCTGTGCATGCTGCAACCATCAGTGGTGCAGAGGAAGCTCAATTTATGAATGTTCTAATTATAATTTTTTAATTAGAAGTGGATCAATTCCCTCTTATTGTTAATTAATGAATACGTAAGTTGCATTTCCAAATAACAAAATAGGTGGATTTTAAAAATGCTAATGATTTTAAGGAACTTCACTCATAAGTTTTGATTCACCTGTAATGAGAATGCAAGTGAAGTCATTAGCTTTTGCTTTGAAGTTAAGCAGCTAGATGATGGCATCCACTAAATGTGAGTTTTGCTTCCAGGGACAATTACACCCTCCAGATCAACCCTTACTCTGGTATGTGCAATGAAGAGCACCTGCGGTACTTCAAATTCATTGGTCGTGTTGCTGGCATGGCTGTGTACCATGGAAAACTGCTCGATGGTGAGCACATCATAAGAGATTCACTCCATAAATTATATCATGATTTAGATTTATGGACCTTATACATTTCACATCTTTAATTTTTTTACAATTTTAAAGATTCAACGTGCTTATCTTTCTTTCTTCTGCGTCCAGCCTTCTTCATCCGACCATTTTATAAGATGATGCTATCTAAGCCCATTGAGCTGAAGGACATGGAGAGCGTGGACTCGGAGTACTACAACTCTCTCCTCTGGATCCAGGTGAGTACATGTTGACTGTGAGTGGGGGATGAAGTGTGTGCATGGAAGAGCTGACGGCAGAGGTGTTGAGGGTGTACTGGAGCTGAAATAAGTGATGGAAAGTATAATGTCAACATTTAACTATCAACCAGGGGCTGGGGATTTTTATAGGACTTGAAGTCATATAGTACTTCTCCAAAAGTTAGTCACATATTTACTGAGCCTTCATATCTCCTGTAAATGTTTATTTCCATTCCATTTGTGGATAATTTACCATTTTTGAACTGTTGAAAATTATGAATGTGCTGCATCTCACATGAATGTGCTGCATTCACAACATGTTAAGTGTGAAGAGTGAAAAATTATTATTTTTTTTGTTTCCAGGCTCTGGCCTAAACATGTACACTACCTTTGTTTAACAATTGTTCCTGATGCCCTTTCTTTGCTACAGTATTGTTTTCATCTAGCTACAAGTTTAGCTTTTAAGCATCTTGCCTTACCCTCTCCTCCTTGATTCTTTAAAAAGCCATTTTTTTTCAGTCACAGCAGCATCAACTTCAACTAACCACCATCATTGTGTGTTATGATGTTAATCTTAACCCCAAAGTATTTGTTGCAGCTTTATTGTGTTCATTTTCTTTGACACAGGAAAATGATCCAGCTGACTTAGATCTGACCTTCAGTGTGGATGAGGAAACCTTTGGGAGGACCACATCACACAACCTGAAGGAGAATGGAGGGAACATTCCTGTCACCAACGAGAACAAGAATGAGTACATTGAGTAAGTCAGTCACAGAGTCTTCACAAGTTGCTGTACATGTTAAGAGTATTGTGAATTGTTGAGGTTGTGGTAATCAAACAAGTTTTAATACAAATGTAATACATTATTTATTAATACATTTTTTCCTGAGCTTGGATGCTGAAAATGAAATTGTTTAAAAATAAACAATTATAAATAAATGCACTATTCTTTACTTATTCAGTAATGATTTCTGCAGGCTGGTCATAAACTGGCGCTTTGTGCAACGCATCCACAACCAGATGGAGGCATTCCGGGAGGGCTTCAATGACGTGGTGCCCATCTCCCACATCAAGATTTTTGATGAGGTAAATGTTAAATTGTTTTCATCCTTACTTATTTTTTCTGTGTGACTTTATTCTTTCATAGTCATATGTAATATAAATCGCAAAAATTTGCCATCAGTAACTACTTTTTCTGCAGTAACTATTATAATCTTGAAATATTATTCCAACAACTTACTTTGGTTCACTCTCATCAGCAAGAACAATTACTTGTGTAGGTTATTAACTATCTCTTCAATACATCCATCAGAATGAACTGGAGCTCCTCATGTGTGGTATTGTCTCAATTGATGTGAAGGACTGGCGAAGCAACACAGTCTACAAGGGAGAGTATCACCCCAACCACATTGTTATCCAGTGGTTCTGGAGAGTAAGTCTGGATGTGGCTTTGTCCGACCAAAGCTGAGGATTCAGCTCCAATGATTATTGGAGCTGAATCCGTGGGACAAATTTCATGCTATTTTTAGATGATTATGAATATACATATATGTGTTTACTTAGTGATTAGAGAGGCCATTCTAGCATGCACAGATTCAAGTTGGATCTTTTTTTGCAGGTAGTGTTGTCCTTCACTAATGAAATGAGAGCACGCCTACTCCAGTTTGTCACTGGCACCTCACGTGTCCCTATGAATGGATTCAAGGAGTTGTATGGCAGCAATGGGCCTCAACTGTTCACTATTGAGATGTGGGGAGAAACCAAAAACTACCCACGCTCCCACACATGGTAAGTGTCCATACATTGGAGTATCAGTTTAGCATTAATGGTGTGAATGGGTGAAACTCTAAGTTCTAAATTGATACCTTGGCAAACTTGGAGACTTGTCTGTGAGTGTCAGGTTGTATGCTAATGTGATGAACAGCCTCCAGTATTGTAGACTAGGATTCATCTGACCATATACCAGGCCAAGGTCCACCACCTAAAAGGGAAATAAAGGTCCTTACACAATCACTCACAATCATGTGAAGTAATGAAGACACTGCACTCAAACAATAATTTATAGCATCATTATACACAAGCTTTTCCTCACATTTTAGCATCTAGACTTCCAGGTGGAAGAGGACCAAACCTCCCTGGTAACACTGCCTTAGGATTACCGTATTTTACAGCTTATAAGACGCTGCACCGTGGAAGACGCACCCGTGATACATGTGACAGCCAGGTGGTAACTGATATATTTAATGGCAAAAGAGTGTGAGCAAACATTTTGTTTATGCTTCGAACATAGTGTGAGCAAACATTTTATATATTTCGAGCATAGTAAAAGCAAACGTTTTATATGATTCGAATCAAGATCAAGAGTGGGAAGGCTGCCGCCTGCCGCTGCCATTACCATAATAAACAGAGCGTGCTACAGGGCAGAGGTTATGCTTAAGGCTAAGCTTGTGGTTCAGCTCCAGGAAGGATTATGGTATTGGAAATACTTGTAACAGCTAAGTACTGAGTTTACATCACATAAAAGGTTGAATTAAATAGTACTTAATCTAACATCATAGCGTAATGACTCATCATACAAATCCACGTCGGTATCAGTCAAGTATACAAGCTCCCTTGAGCCTGGGTGTTGCCTCACAATACAACATTCGTCTTGGAAGACGCACTAGTATTTTTCAGGGTATTCTTTTGGAAAAAAAAGTGCATCTTATAAGCCGTAAAATACGGTACTTGAAGCACTATGCCCAGTCTCCACATCCAGGCCTGACACACACACACACACACACACACACACACACACACACACACACACACACACACACACACACACACACACACACACACACACACACACACACACACACACACACACACACACACACACACACACACACACACACACACACACACACACTCTCTCTCTCTCTCTCTCTCTCTCTCTCTCTCTCTCTCTCTCTCTCTCTCTCTCTCTCTCTCTCTCTCTCTCTCTCTCTCTCTCTCTCTCTCTCTCTCTCTCTCTCTCTCTCTCTCTCTCTCTCAGGATGAAACAGATATACTTTATTTTTCTAACATTTAAGCTGTTGCCTTCTTTAGTCACTTTGTATGGCAACAGTTGAAATCTTAGAGAATAAAGTAATTGTGCTTCTGTTTCTTCTCACCACAACATTCTTCCAAGTTAAAGATATCACAGGTGGAGTGACCTCGGCTACTTCTATAGTGGTGTTTTCTTCCACTTCAGCTTCAACCGTCTGGACCTTCCACCGTACCAGTCCTACCACGAGCTGCGAGAGAAGCTCATCAAAGCCATTGAGGGTACTGTTGGCTTTGCTGGTGTGGACTAAATGCAACTTGCTGCTGCTGATATCTGTGATGATTGATTGTATGTCAGAGTTTATACAAAAGAAATTATGATTATTTACCATTCATAACAAGAATGCTGTGTGTGTGTGTGTGTGTGAGAGAGAGAGAGAGAGAGAGAGAGAGAGAGAGAGAGAGAGAGAGAGAGAGAGAGAGAGAGAGCATAAACTTATGTGTTTGTTTATGTGTGTATGTGTGACTGTGTATCTGTCTCTATGTGTATGCATTTGCGCACTGTGGTAATGGTTTTTAGGAGGCAATCATGTTTTCCCATAATTAGAATTTTATAAGTGTTGGCATTTGTTTACAAGTACAGATGTTTTATTTGCAAGCATCAGTGAATCAATTTAAAAAAATAATTTATGTATATTAGTTTTAAATGGCATTTCTTCCTGTTTCTGATATTTTCATGAAATATTAGCATCTGAATAAAAGCATATAGAGATAAAGAAGATATTCATCATTACTTTTTTGGAATTATATTTATGTATTGTTTTGAATGTTGAAAAATGTTGAGATTTCAGAGTATTTAATACCAGAATTAAGACTGAACAAAACTATGGTATAAATGAGCATAGCTTTCCCTTAACACTCTACTAAGTACTATATTCTTCTCTAACATTGTAAACTATTTCACATTTCTTATCACATATTCATTAGCTTAGCCATTACTCCTTGTTGCTACAAAGTTAGTGAGTCATATTATAGTGCATTGTGGAAAGTAGATAGATTCAAGTCCACATTTTATATATATAATTTTGGTAGGAACATTAGAGCCTCATTGGTAGAAACATCACAACTTTTATGATGAATCAAACACTTGATGACTGCCACATGTCTGTGTTGGCAGGTGCCTGTCTTGTACCGAAAGTTCTTTCTGTCTTTTGTATAATGTGTGCGTGCATATTTGCTTTATGTGTGAATGAATTGAACCAAATGGTAATAATTCTGTCCTGTTACACATTAGCATGACTTTGCATAATATATGTATAGGTGTCCTACTAAGCAAAACCATAAGTGGGTTGTGATGGCAAAGGAACTGCAACATTAGAGACTCCCATTGTTTATGTTATTCCTGGTGACTTCAGTAAGGGGACAAGTAATGAAAATTATAACATAATGGGGAGAAATTGACTTGCAAAGGTGTTTGTTTTAAATATTGTACCATGGCCATTCCTTGCAGGAGCTTCAGAAGGGAGGAAGCATTAAATATCTGCAATAATCATGGAGGACATGCAGTGGTGTTTATTCATTTACTAAAAAAAACAAAGGTTCATAGTGATTCAGATTTGAAGCCACCTCAGAGAGCTCTGCTGGGACAGGCTAGAGTCTCCTGAGCCATCCAGGCCTGACAGTGTGACAGTCACCATCCTAGACATCCCCTACTGGTAATGTGCATTATATTGCATGTGTGGCAACACACTACTTCTTACAATGCCACATCTGCATGTTTTGGTGTACATATGACTTGGGCCCGTGGATGGGACTTTTTTTTTTTTTTTTTTTTTTTTTTTTTTTTTTTTTTTTTGAAGTTTGTAATTTTAATGTATCATGCATGCAAACTTACATATGCACACAGTAAATGTCCCATCATGTACAGCTTAAATAAGATGATTTTCCGTCTTGGTAAGAGAATCCTTTATCCAGTCTTACATTACTGATAAATGCAACCTGTAACTTTTCTGATATTGACATGTAGGGTGTATATACATTTATAAATATGTGAACATATATAGTATATCTATACATATATAATTTTATTTTTGTTCTTTGTTATGCATCAGTATTTTTAGTTGGTGATTCATTGCATCATGAAAAGCCGGCGTCTCTCACTTAAGTCCGAGTTGTGTGGCAAACTTGCAGGCTTTACCTGTTGTAATGCAGCAAACATGTATTGTTTACTGTATGTTTGTAGTTAAGTAATTTTTGTATATATAGTGTGCCAGCCTTGGGTGAAACAAAACACTCCTCTCCCAGACAAGCCAGACACAATTACTGAGCCTTTACACTTGTTATTTTGTTGTGAGTTATCCATTAGTTTATAAGATTTCTGTAACAAACCACTCCAAGTGTAATGTTTACATAAAACCAGTGTATCTTGTACATCTTGGTTGGAGCTCCTAAGCTTTTGTTTCACTTGTAGCACTGAGAAGACATCTTTTAATCAAGACTGTTGCATTATTATTTTGCTTTTATTAAGGCAACAGAGGTAGGAACAATACTTAATTTCATCATTGTGTACATACTAAGAGGAGTTTGTGTGGGTAGAGAACTGTGTCTGTCAACTTACAATCCTATGTAGATATAGGTATGTCAGTGACATTGTTATCCAATAAAAGAAATTTTATATGATTTACAGTATGTATTAATTAAGTGAGTGAAGGAATACAGCATATATATATATATATATATATATATATATATATATATATATATATATATATATATATATATATATATATATATATATATATATATATATATATATATATATATATATATATATATATATATATATATATATATATATATATATATATATATATATATATATATATATATATATACTAGTGTTTTACAGGATGGAAAATATGACAACAGTTTATCAGTGATTCATTGCATACAAAAGTGTACACTGTATGCAGAAGATTTTTATAAAGTATTTCATACATTTATTGTGTGCAAAGTTATTGCTTTATCTTAGTTTTTGCAATGACATATAGCTCTTGTCCTCTTCATGGTGCCATTCATGCTCAGTGTATTTTTAATTAGACTCATCAGACATCACTTGTATTAACATAGAAGTCATCTTTCTGAATCCCTTCCTTATTACCATAATGCACCAAAAATGTGAAAATCTACAAACACTGGATACTGTTTGTTTGCTTTCATTATCCATTCTTCACTAATCATGTATTCTCAGTCATCCTGTGCACCTCTACTTTTGTATATCCATCTTACCCTGCTGAATATTTCTACTTTTCGTACACACACACACACACACACACACACACACACACACACACACACACACAACCAATATTATTTACTTGAACTCAGAACACATCATTGTCAATGTTAACAGTGACATGTACATTCCATTATCCCATAAATATTCATAGACCCTTCCCTACACTGCCAGGACTGTTCCAAAACACTTAATTGGTATCTTACCATTCACTTGCCCTCCATACATTCCTCAATAGCTATACAAATTCTGCTCTTGCTTCTCTAGCTGTACAGTTTGCTCCCTCAAAGTTTTGCCTCACCCATTCTTTAATGTGTTATTGGCTCTGGAGAAATATCACAACTAATGTTGTATTCTATATTTAGTATTTTCTCTGTTACTGTATCGTCCTATATTTCACTTTATGATTACTATCAGTACTGCCATCATTATTAGAAATCTGCTTACTGTATCAATAGCTCCTGCATTTTGTTCCTTCAGTATCTCCTGCATTCTGTTCCTTCACACTGCCAGTCTAAGTATTCTTGTATCAGTTATTATAGATCATTAACTTTTCTTCCTTCAAGGAAGGAAAGTGTGTTTATATGTTATACTCTTACCTTCATTTTAGAGTATCACTTTACATGCAAATGTTGGTTTCATTCGTAACATCTGAATATATATATATATATATATATATATATATATATATATATATATATATATATATATATATATATATATATATATATATATATATATATATGTGTGTGTGTGTGTGTGTGTGTGTGTGTCACATTATTTGTTTATAATTTCTGTAACAGGCACCAAAAATCCCTGCTATACACTTTAATTAACATTACTGATTCTGTACAGTCCTTTGTCTGTTGCATGACTGCTGTTACAACTTGCTAGTCTGCACATAGTGTCACATCTTTGTTTCCTTGTTTGTACTTAACCTAACAGAGTGCGTGGTATTCCACTGCGTATCATTGTTTTCCATGAAGCCTCATAATATGAATATTAAAGAAAATTTCACATTACTGAGCCATGGCTTATGACACACACTCAGGTGGACTGTGGGCCTAAATATCTAATACTTTTTTTCTCTCAAGCTTAAGACTCATTCCATAAACAAAGTAAGGAGATTTATATTTTGTGTGTAGTGCATTCACCTATGCAACACCTGAATGCAAATTTCCATAATACAGATTGTCAAAAGTAGAGTCATGTTTGTTGAGCCAATGTTTTGTCAGCTTTATACAGCACTAACCTGGTAGAATTCTGGATGGACAAGCCAATGATAACAGATTGCTGAAAATTTTGAATAAATTCTAAATATATATAGAGATTAAAAGTCATATGATAAAAAGCAAACTTCTATGTACCAAAAGAAAAACATTAGTCTTATGTGTTCATAATTAGAACTTTATCTATAATTAGCTCTGAAGCTTCAGTGTTAAAAAATTGTCTCATGCAGTGTGATAATGATCTACAAGCAAACTTAATTACATGGCTTTTTTTGCGATTTAAAGGAGAACTTTGTTATATGTGTGCAGTCAAAATGAGCCTGTGCTACATCAGATGGTTTTCCTTTTCATATTTAATAATTTGTGGTAAAGGTTGGCATCTAGTGACGGATTGACCCATGAAACAAAACCCAATGACTGACAAGATTGTGCATGACTTGAATGTCTTCAGATGGAGCAATTAGATACCAAAAATGCAGTAAGTGATCTTTATCAAAGTGAAATCTTAGCTCACAGTAAGGTTGTGTAACAAATAAGTGGCAGCCTAATTCTTTGTTTTGTAACACCTTCCTCTTTATTCTTCTGTAAACAACACTTTCCATATGTACCAGAAAGAAACGGTAATATCCCTCAGATAAATAACTTATCCACTGTTTTTTGGAGGGCACTGTCATTCGCATTTTACAAATAAAGTGATATATCACCTCCCTGTTGCGCTCTTCCCTTCCTTCAGCAACACAAACAAGAGACAAGTTCTGCCTGGGAAGTAATTATGGCTGGTTGCTTTCTGCATTTGGTGAAGGATTGACACTAAAGGTGCCTGCTTGCCGCATGTTCTTGCTGAGCTTGTGGTGAGGGAATAAAAAGAATGGCACAGTAATCCGGGAGTATTTCATCTCTCAGTCTCACATTTCATCAATGAGTGATAAGCACTTGTATCCATGGAACTTACGTATGCAGGAAGCTCTACTCTAAATAGTCTGTTGAACATGCGAAACGGTACATCGTGAAATCCCACACCACAGAGTGCTACGTAGTATTCTCAGAGCTTGGCTGTGAGTGTTCCTGAGGTTACACATGCAAAAAGCGCATGCTTAGAATAAGATGTTTGATACTGGTCCTCACAATTAATTATTAATTTTCCACGTCGTAGGATACATGACAACGAACATATTCGTTCCAATGTAGCGTTTGTTATGGCAAATGTGCGTTATGCCGACCACACTGTAATAAAGATTAAAGATCATTTATTGAGAGAGAGAATAGGAATTATTCTCTCTCTCTCTCTCTCTCTCTCTCTCTCTCTCTCTCTCTCTCTCTCTCTCTCTCTCTCTCTCTCTCTCTCTCTCTCTCTCTCATATTTAATTGTCTTTAAAGGAATTAATTAAAAGAGGCCCCCCAGGCCCTCCTGTATTTGTCTGTCCTCCTGCTAGTCTGGTCTTTCTATTGTACCAGCTGGTCTTTTTTTTACTGTATTAAATTCCTCCCTGGTCTGGTCTTTCTACTGTATTAAATTCCTCCCTGGTCTGGTCTTTCTACTGTATTTGTGTCCTCCTCCTGGTCTAGGTCTGTTTATATCCTCCTCCTGGTCTGGTCTATTTATATTATATTATTCCTTGGTCTACTGTCCTTTTCTGGTCTATTTGTATTGTACTATTCCTTGGTCTACTGTCATAATTCCTTGGTCTACTGTCCTTTCTAATTATCTATATTGTATTATTCCTTGGTCTACGGTCCTCCTGCTGGTCTGGTCTACCTATATTATATTGTTCCTTGGTCTACGGTCCTCCTGCTGGTCTGGTCTACCTATATTATATATTATTCCTTGGTCTACGGTCCTCCTGCTGGTCTGGTCTACCTATATTGTATTATTCCTTGGTCTACGGTCCTCCTGCTGGTCTGATCTACCTATATTATATTATTCCTTGGTCTACGGTCCTCCTGCTGGTCTGGTCTACCTATATTCCTTGGTCTACGGTCCTCCTGCTGGTCTGGTCTATTTATTTATATTATATTATTCCTTGGTCTACTGTCCTGCTGGTCTGGTCTATTTATTTATTATATTATTCCTTAGTCTACTGTCCTGCTGGTCTGGTCTATTTATATTATATTCCTCCTGCTGGTCTGGTCTATTTATATTCCTCCTGCTGGTCTGGTCTATTTATATTATTCCTTCTGCTGAATCCACTATTTTTCTCCACTACTGTATTATTCCACTATGATCTGGCTGGTCTAGTCTACTATTTCTCTCACTAAATTCCACAACACTGTAACCATTGTGCAAAACAGACAATATCCAATGCATAAACACAACAATATTCATTCAACACAATTATTAACATTAAACATCCTACTCTCCCCAGTGATGGATCAATAAATGTGTGCAAGATTGAAACTGTGGTACATTTTGATAAAGAAAGATGTAAGGCAATGCTAATAATGAGAAAGATGAGCATATTTGGCTTCTTATCAGGGGAGGGGACCAAGGCTGCATCTGCACAGGTGTTATCAGGGGAAGGGAGCAAGGCTGTGTCTGCATAACTCTGATCAGGTGTTGAGTCCAAGGTTGTGAAAGATCCCACAGTTTTAAAGAAGGACCAAGGTTGTGTCTGCATAACTCTGATCAGGTGTTGAGTCCAAGGTTGTGAAAGATCCCACAGTTTTAAAGAAGGACCAAGGCTGTGTCTGCATAACTCTGATCAGGTGTTGAGTCCAAGGTTGTGAAAGATCCCACAGTTTTAATGAAAATGTCATCACATTTAATCATTTGTGTCTTTGAGGTGTCTGCTTCCACACTCGTAGCTACTGTCTCTCTCGTGGAGCATCAGTTACTTGTGTGGTGTTGGTAGCATTCTCTGTACCTGGTGTAGTGAGCATGTTGGTGGCAGAGGGTGAAGAAGATGGTGCATGTTGAGTGGTGGTGGTGGTGACAGCATCCATCCTGTCATCTGTGGTGTGACTGCCAGTGGTGGTAGTGGAAGGTGTAGCATTCGCAGTAGTAATCAACATGGTGAGCATGGCTGTACTTGTAATCTTTTCAGAATAATCATGTGTAGTTTTTCTTTGTCCTCAAGACTCATATACAGCACCAGCCTCTTGAGTGGTGAGTGAAGTGTCCCCCTGAAACTGACAAGTGGTCTTGGCACTGTGTTCAAGTCCAGCAGTAGTTGAAGTTTCTTGAGGATGATTAAGGGAAGCTGCAGACTCCTTAAGCTTCACCTATATTGTAATAGCACGTTTTTCTTGATTTCTGGCCTGGTGTTCTAGAGTGTATGGAGTCTTATATAGGGAACAGTGAGAAAGGACCTTCACTCCTCTCCCTGTGGTTCAGTGGCTGATGTCTCTTATTTTTTTTCTTCTCCCTCGTCACTCGGTCAAGGAAACAGAGTCGCCCCCTTTAAAAGATAAAACCCCTCTGTAACCTGGCTTTGGTCTGTATGACATCAAATCGCTCCACTCCCTCCCTTATCCACTCTTTAAATTCCCTTATACTCTTTACCCAATCTTAATAACCCTAGGAACACTTCAGCAATATAATATCTTAAGAGTCTTCTCTGGAATCAACTCAGACAGGTTGGAATTACTTGAATCGCGCTGACACACCTTCTCCTCACACTCCGTCTCTTAAACGTCCTTTAAATTCCCCTATACTCTTTACCCAAGCTTATTAACCCCACAGATACTTTCTTACTACAATATCTTAAGTCTAATACGTAATCATATCAGAGGCTGGAATTGTTTGAATTTCGCGCGAAAACATCCGCTCTTCAAACCATCTACATTGTGTTATACTCCTTATCCAAGCCTACTAACCCTAGGAACACTTCAGAACTACAATATCTTAATAGTATAGTGCGGAATCATGCCTTTACACGCTTCAGTTACGCTCTAATAAACTCCTTTCAATAGCGAGAAAATATGAGCTGTCAAGTGAATGGCATCTACCATCACCATGACAACGGGTCGTGAATAGCCAATCCCAGCCCGCCATTTCATCCGGGACCTCAAGATGACCACACTGATACAATATAGTTTAATTTCCAGCCAAGATCAGAGTTAACCGAGACATATATGGTGGATAAAAAGCTCTTAAAAATATGGGTGTTCCGAGGAAAGTATACCACTAGGGAATGTGGGTTACATTAGTAATGGAGGAATATTTTGACAGCAGACGAAACTAAAGGTACAGTTACTAGTTAGTGTTTTTTGTGTGTTTGGATGTGTGTGTGTCGTGGAGGAGTGATCTGTGCCTGTCCTTGTGGGTGTGTGACGAACCAGGCGTGAGCATTCAGCATTTGACTAAACACACTCACGCAGAGACTATCCCTTTAAACCTTCGTCCCTTTAAACCGTACCCAAATAAACGCTTTCGATTCGCGTAGGCAGACCAGGCTAGCTCTCTCTGACCGGGCCATGTGACGTATTTTTAGTCATATGCTCCTAGTGAGAGTAACCCGCCGGCTAGGGAGTCTGGGAGTGTTAACTGGTTATTTAACAGAGTAGAAGATGAGAGAGAGACTGGGATGTGTGATGGATGAGTGACAGGGAAAAGAAGGGTGTAATCTGTTTGACGTAAGGGTGACAGGCTGTGTGCGTCCGTGTGTACATGTATGTGGGTGACTGGGTGTGTGTGGTGGGTCAGTGTCCGTATGTATGTGTGTATTACCCTTGTGAGACCCGCTCTGTGTGTGTGTGTGTGTGTGTGTGTGTGTGTAGGGAGGGAGAGACACGTGAGTAAAGAAGGGAGGATGGGGGTCAGGAAAGAGAAGGAGGAGGAAGAGGGCTGACTGGGTGGAGCTCTTAAAGAAAGTATTCAGAAATTACGTGTTTTCTTGACGGCTTCGCTGAGTCACTGTGTTAGGGAAGAGGAAGAGGAGGAGGATGAGGATATAGAAGTGATGTAAGCATAGGTAGGTTTTAAGTTAGTGTCGGTAAGGTTTAGGTGAGGTTAGTTAAGAATAGGTGATGTTAGGTTAGGCCACGTAAGTTGAAGTGTGTTAGATTGTAAGGTTAAGTAAGGTTTGGCTGTGTAAAAGATGAGGTGAGGTTAGGTTAAGATAGTGTGTTAGGTTAGGTAAGTTAAGGATAGGTTAGACTAGCATAGTTTAGGTTATATTAGATGAATTTACATTAACTTGCATAGGTTAGATTAGATTAGATTAAAGTAAGATTTGGATGACATAGGTTACGTTAGATCATGTTAAGTTATAGCAGATTAATTAGGTTAGTTAAGGTAAATGAGTTAGCAAAGGTTGCATTAGGTTAAACTTGCATAAGTGAAGAAGTTAAGTTAGATTAGGTGAGGAATGAGTAGGTTAGATGAGAGGAGGTGAGGTTAAGTTAGATTAGGTAAAGTGTAGTTGGAAAATGTCATAGGAAAAAATTGTAGTTAATATTGGATGCAAAATATCAAAGTAAGATTAGCTAAAGAATTTTTAACGTTGGGAATAGTAATCCATATATATATATATATATATATATATATATATATATATATATATATATATATATATATATATATATATATATATATATGGGAGTATATTTTTTGTAACAGTGTGAATGATAAGATTCCATTTTTCAGTGTTGCCATGGTGACGGTGGTGGTGGGCATGATACAGATGCGGGAGCTGGAGTTTGTGCCCGATGGAGACATGCAGCTGGACAAATTCTGTTGCTCATTGGTCAGACTGGAGTTTACATGTGTACTTCCTTCACCATCATTGGTGGACACTTCACCATGAGTGTTAGTGAAATGTGCTCTCTTTGTTACTTTATTTGTATATCAGAAAAATTTAAGGCCAGTTAGTTGTCTAGACTATAAGTTTTAAAATGAGAAAATAAATCTACATATTTTTTTAAAAGCAAACAGTTAAGGCATTGTAAAGTAAAAGTCAAAATATATTTTGGTTATTATTTTTTTTTGCAATCAACAACTTTCATGTATAATGAAATAAATACATTCATCAAACTTAATATCATATTTAATAACAGCTAGAGGTACCAATTTGCAGATGTCTATGGAAAATTTGTATGATAATCTTGTGGCCAACAAAAAAGGATACAGTGAATGATGACTTATTATTGTAAGAAATCTTTCAGAGTTGTTGTTGTGTACTTCCACATTCCATGGAGACAGGGTTTTCCTTCACTTTTCAGCATTTAAAAAGTGATAATTTCAACAGGATGCTTGAGCTGTCACGGTGCTGCTGCTGTTGTCTGCCATCATCCCCCTGACACAGACCACCCTGCAGACCACCTTCATCCTGGGTGCCACACGTCACTGCTGCTACAACTCAGAGCAACTGGAGCGCAAGCCAGGAAGGGAGATAGTAACTTTTCACTTAATTTGTTGTTTATTTGAGGGCCTAATGACAGACACATAATGGAATGAGTATTTGTGAATGTTTGTTTATATCTAGATACAGCATTCACATATCTTTTAAGTGCCACCTTCCAAAAACAATGTCAGCCAGAAAAATAACTGATGAATCTAATTACATTTCAAGTCAAAAAGTTTTCCTTTAACCACTTTGCTCCAGATGCTTAAAAACATGCGTTGCTCACATACATGGCGTCGCGTAGGCTCGTGAGTGGTAACTTATCTAATTTCTAATAATTTCTAATATAATTTCTGTGTGTGTGTGTGTGTGTGTGTGTGTGTGTGTGTGTGTGTGTGTGTGTGTGTGTGTGTGTGTGTGTGTGTGTGTGTTTTATGTATGAGTGACACTGGCCAAGGGCAACAAAAATCCAATAAAAAAATATGCCCACTGAAATGGCAGTCCCATAAAAGGGTCAAAGCAGTGGTCAAAAGTTGATGAATAAGTGTCTTGAAACCTCCCTCTTGAAGGAATTCAAGTCATAGGAAGGTGGAAATACAGAAGCAGGCAGGGAGTTCCAGAGTTTACCAGAGAAAGGGATGAATGATTGAGAATACTTGTTAACTCTTGCATTAGAGAAGTGGACAGAATAGGGGTGAGAGAAAGAAGAAAATCTTGTGCAGCGAGGCCGTGGAAGGAGGGGAGGCATGCAGTTAGCAAGATCAGAAGAGCAGTTAGCATGAAAATAGCGGTAGAAGACAGCTAGAGATGCAACATTGCGGCAGTGAGAGAGAGGCTGAAGACAGTCAGTTATGTTTGTGTGTGTGTGTGTGTGTGTGTGTGTGTGTGTGTGTGTGTGTGTGTGTGTGTGCGCTGATGCAGCTGAGAAGGTTGCCTTATGATAATTATTGACAAATGAAGGTAATGGATGCGCATGTCATTACTACTTTTTTAAGTGTGTGTGTATGTGTGTGTGTTATGTACACACACACACACACACACAAAGAGAAGTAATAGACACGCATCCTTTACCTTCATTCATCAATAATTGTCATAAGACGACCTTCCCAGCTGCATCATTACACACACACACACACACACACACACACACACACTTACACACCACGTAGTGTAGTGGTTAGCACGCTCGGCTCACAACCAAGAAGGCCCAGGTTCGAATCCCGGGCACGGTGAGGCAGATGGACAAGCCTCTTAATGTGTAGCCCTCTTAATGTGTAGCCTCTTAATGTGTAGGTACAGGATGTAACCCGAGGTGATGTGACTTTGCTGCCCTGGTGTGTGGTGTGTCATTGGCCTCAGTCCTACCCAAAGATCAGTCACCATGAGCTCTGAGCTCTTACACACACACACACACACACACACACACACACACACACACACACACAGAGAGAGAGAGAGAGAGAGAGAGAGAGAGAGAGAGAGAGAGAGAGCAAAATGGCAATGAATGAAACAGGGAGGAGGGGGAACTGTGTGTGAAGGAAAACATCATCTACGTGAAACATTTGATTGATTATAAAGCACATGTGCATCATATATAGTCATGAATGTGGAGGAACAGCAGAGTGAGTGATCGACCACAGAAAGGAGAGAGTCGGACATGCGGAGAGAATGGAAGGGGAACAATTTGAGAAGCACTAGATCAACACAAACAGTGAATAAACAGTGGGAATCTGCTGGTCTGAGTCCCCTACATACACACAAGTGGCTGGCCAAACACTAGATCAACACAAACAGTGAATAAACAGTGAGAATCTGCTGGTCTGAGCCCCCAAAACACA
Source organism: Scylla paramamosain (assembly GCF_035594125.1). Classification (NCBI taxonomy): domain Eukaryota; kingdom Metazoa; phylum Arthropoda; class Malacostraca; order Decapoda; family Portunidae; genus Scylla; species Scylla paramamosain. Next base: position 18,586,148 of record NC_087182.1, read on the forward strand.
CTAGTGGCTGGCCAAACACTAGATCAACACAAACAGTGAATAAACAGTGGGAATCTGCTGGTCTGAGCCCCCAAAACACACAAGTGGCTGGCCAAACACTAGATCAACACAAACAGTGGATAAACAGTGGGAATCTGCTGGTCTGAGTCCCCTACATAAACACAAGTGGCTGGCCAAACACTAGATCAACACAAACAGTGGATAAATAGTAGGAATCTGCTGGTCTGAGCCCCCAAAACACACAAGTGGCTGGCCAAACACTGCATCAACACAAACAGTGGATAAACAGTGGGAATCTGCTGGTCTGAGTCCGCTACATACACACAAGTGGCTGGCCAAATACTGCATCAACACAAACAGTGAATAAACAGTGGGAATCTGCTGGTCTGAGTCCCCTACATACACACAAGTGGCTGGCCAAACACTAGATCAACACAAACAGTGAATAAACAGTGAGAATCTGCTGGTCTGAGCCCCCAAAACACACTAGTGGCTGGCCAAACACTAGATCAACACAAACAGTGAATAAACAGTGGGAATCTGCTGGTCTGAGCCCCCAAAACACACAAATGGCTGGCCAAACACTAGATCAACACAAACAGTGGATAAACAGTGGGAATCTGCTGGTCTGAGTCCCCTACATAAACACAAGTGGCTGGCCAAACACTAGATCAACACAAACAGTGGATAAATAGTAGGAATCTGCTGGTCTGAGCCCCCAAAACACACAAGTGGCTGGCCAAACACTGCATCAACACAAACAGTGGATAAACAGTGGGAATCTGCTGGTCTGAGTCCGCTACATACACACAAGTGGCTGGCCAAATACTGCATCAACACAAACAGTGAATAAACAGTGGGAATCTGCTGGTCTGAGTCCCCTACATACACACAAGTGGCTGGCCAAACACTGCATCAACTCAAACAGTGGATAAACAGTGGGAATCTGCTGGTCTGAGTCCCCTACATACACACAAGTGGCTGGCTAAACACTGCATCAACACAAACAATGGATAAACAGTGGGAATCTGCTGGTCTGAGTCCCCTACATACACACAAGTGGCTGGCCAAACACTAGATCAACACAAACAGTGAATAAACAGTGAGAATCTGCTGGTCTGAGCCCCCAAAACACACAAGTGGCTGGCCAAACACTAGATCAACACAAACAGTGAATAAACAGTGGGAATCTGCTGGTCTGAGCCCCCAAAACACACAACTGGCTGGCCAAACACTAGATCAACACAAACAGTGGATAAACAGTGGGAATCTGCTGGTCTGAATCCCCTACATAAACACAAGTGGCTGGCCAAACACTAGATCAACACAAACAGTGGATAAATAGTAGGAATCTGCTGGTCTGAGCCCCCAAAACACACAAGTGGCTGACCAAACACTGCATCAACACAAACAGTGGATAAACAGTGGGAATCTGCTGGTCTGAGTCCGCTACATACACACAAGTGGCTGGCCAAATACTGCATCAACACAAACAGTGAATAAACAGTGGGAATCTGCTGGTCTGAGTCCCCTACATACACACAAGTGGCTGGCCAAACACTGCATCAACACAAACAGTGGATAAACAGTGGGAATCTGCTGGTCTGAGTCCCCTACATACACACAAGTGGCTGGCTAAACACTGCATCAACACAAACAATGGATAAACAGTGGGAATCTGCTGGTCTGAGTCCCCTACATACACACAAGTGGCTGGCCAAACACTAGATCAACACAAACAGTGAATAAACAGTGAGAATCTGCTGGTCTGAGCCCCCAAAACACACAAGTGGCTGGCCAAACACTAGATCAACACAAACAGTGAATAAACAGTGGGAATCTGCTGGTCTGAGCCCCCAAAACACACAACTGGCTGGCCAAACACTAGATCAACACAAACAGTGGATAAACAGTGGGAATCTGCTGGTCTGAATCCCCTACATAAACACAAGTGGCTGGCCAAACACTAGATCAACACAAACAGTGGATAAATAGTAGGAATCTGCTGGTCTGAGCCCCCAAAACACACAAGTGGCTGGCCAAACACTGCATCAACACAAACAGTGGATAAACAGTGGGAATCTGCTGGTCTGAGTCCCCTACATACACACAAGTGGCTGGCCAAACACTAGATCAACACAAACAGTGAATAAACAGTGGGAATCTGCTGGTCTGAGCCCCCAAAACACACAAGTGGCTGGCCAAACACTAAATCAACACAAACAGTGAATAAACAGTGGGAATCTGCTGGTCTGAGCCCCCAAAACACACAACTGGCTGGCCAAACACTAGATCAACACAAACAGTGGATAAACAGTGGGAATCTGCTGGTCTGAATCCCCTACATAAACACAAGTGGCTGGCCAAACACTAGATCAACACAAACAGTGGATAAATAGTAGGAATCTGCTGGTCTGAGCCCCCAAAACACACAAGTGGCTGGCCAAACACTGCATCAACACAAACAGTGGATAAACAGTGGGAATCTGCTGGTCTGAGTCCCCTACATACACACAAGTGGCTGGCCAAACACTAGATGAACACAAACAGTGAATAAACAGTGGGAATCTGCTGGTCTGAGCCCCCAAAACACACAAGTGGCTGGCCAAACACTAAATCAACACAAACAGTGAATAAACAGTGGGAATCTGCTGGTCTGAGCCCCCAAAACACACAAGTGGCTGGCCAGACACTGCGTCAACACAAACAGTGAATATACAGTGGGAATCTGCTGGTCTGAGCCCCCAAAACACACAAGTTCACTGTTTGTGTTGATGCAGTGTCTGGCCAGCCACTTGTGTGTTTTGGGGGCTCAGACCAGCAGATTCCCACTGTTTATTCACTGTTTGTGTTGACGCAGTGTCTGGCCAGCCACTTGTGTGTTTTGGGGGCTCAGACCAGCAGATTCCCACTGTTTATTCACTGTTTGTGTTGATCTAGTGTTTGGCCAGCCACTTGTGTGTTTTGGGGGCTCAGACCAGCAGATTCTCACTGTTTATTCACTGTTTGTGTTGATCTAGTGTTTGGCCAGCCACTTGTGTGTATGTAGGGGACTCAGACCAGCAGATTCCCACTGTTTATCCATTGTTTGTGTTGATGCAGTGTTTAGCCAGCCACTTGTGTGTATGTAGGGGACTCAGACCAGCAGATTCCCACTGTTTATCCACTGTTTGTGTTGATGCAGTGTTTGGCCAGCCACTTGTGTGTATGTAGGGGACTCAGACCAGCAGATTCCCACTGTTTATTCACTGTTTGTGTTGATGCAGTATTTGGCCAGCCACTTGTGTGTATGTAGCGGACTCAGACCAGCAGATTCCCACTGTTTATCCACTGTTTGTGTTGATGCAGTGTTTGGCCAGCCACTTGTGTGTTTTGGGGGCTCAGACCAGCAGATTCCTACTATTTATCCACTGTTTGTGTTGATCTAGTGTTTGGCCAGCCACTTGTGTTTATGTAGGGGACTCAGACCAGCAGATTCCCACTGTTTATCCACTGTTTGTGTTGATCTAGTGTTTGGCCAGCCATTTGTGTGTTTTGGGGGCTCAGACCAGCAGATTCCCACTGTTTATTCACTGTTTGTGTTGATCTAGTGTTTGGCCAGCCACTAGTGTGTTTTGGGGGCTCAGACCAGCAGATTCTCACTGTTTATTCACTGTTTGTGTTGATCTAGTGTTTGGCCAGCCACTTGTGTGTATGTAGGGGACTCAGACCAGCAGATTCCCACTGTTTATTCACTGTTTGTGTTGATGCAGTATTTGGCCAGCCACTTGTGTGTATGTAGCGGACTCAGACCAGCAGATTCCCACTGTTTATCCACTGTTTGTGTTGATGCAGTGTTTGGCCAGCCACTTGTGTGTTTTGGGGGCTCAGACCAGCAGATTCCTACTATTTATCCACTGTTTGTGTTGATCTAGTGTTTGGCCAGCCACTTGTGTTTATGTAGGGGACTCAGACCAGCAGATTCCCACTGTTTATCCACTGTTTGTGTTGATCTAGTGTTTGGGCAGCCACTTGTGTGTTTTGGGGGCTCAGACCAGCAGATTCCCACTGTTTATTCACTGTTTGTGTTGATCTAGTGTTTGGCCAGCCACTAGTGTGTTTTGGTGGCTCAGACCAGCAGATTCTCACTGTTTATTCACTGTTTGTGTTGATCTAGTGTTTGGCCAGCCACTTGTGTGTATGTAGGGGACTCAGACCAGCAGATTCCCACTGTTTATCCATTGTTTGTGTTGATGCAGTGTTTGGCCAGCCACTTGTGTGTATGTAGGGGACTCAGACCAGCAGATTCCCACTGTTTATCCACTGTTTGTGTTGATGCAGTGTTTGGCCAGCCACTTGTGTGTATGTAGGGGACTCAGACCAGCAGATTCCCACTGTTTATTCACTGTTTGTGTTGATGCAGTGTTTGGCCAGTCACTTGTGTGTATGTAAGGGACTCAGACCAGCAGATTCCCACTGTTTATCCACTGTTTGTGTTGATGCAGTGTTTGGCCAACCACTTGTGTGTTTTGGGGGCTCAGACCAGCAGATTCCTACTATTTATCCACTGTTTGTGTTGATCTAGTGTTTGGCCAGCCACTTGTGTTTATGTAGGGGACTCAGACCAGCAGATTCCCACTGTTTATCCACTGTTTGAGTTGATCTAGTGTTTGGCCAGCCACTTGTGTGTTTTGGGGGCTCAGACCAGCAGATTCCCACTGTTTATTCACTGTTTGTGTTGATCTAGTGTTTGGCCAGCCACTAGTGTGTTTTGGGGGCTCAGACCAGCAGATTCTCACTGTTTATTCACTGTTTGTGTTGATGCAGTGTTTGGCCAGCCACTTGTGTGTATGTAGGGGACTCAGACCAGCAGATTCCCACTGTTTATCCATTGTTTGTGTTGATGCAGTGTTTGGCCAGCCACTTGTGTGTATGTAGGGGACTGAGACAAGTTTATTTAATGTTCAGTGACCCGTTTGCAGGCACAGGGGTGTTGACGAGCTGGGTGTGCAGGAGACAGACAATTACAAAGGTTTACAGTTCAAATGCTACATGTATCTTCAAAATACAGATAATAAGTAGATAAATATTGAAATTAATATAAAATACCATTCTTTATTTAACACTTAACCAAACTTAACCAACATACACACACACGCTAACTCAGACAGTTCCCTAACTACCTTACCATCCCGCAGGAGGCCATGTCGGAGGTGCCGGTGGTGGGGTCGCCAGTTCCGGAGTACGAGGTGGAGGAGGAAAAGGAAGAGGAGGACGAGGAGGAGGCACGGATAAGGAAGAAGAAAAGATTATTACCTGTAGCCCTCCCTCCAGCTGATAAGGGGATATTAAGGAGCCCTTCCTACAGGTGTGTCTGTCTACCTGTGTGTCTCTTTCTATCTCTCCTTTTCATTTTTCCAGTTTCCCATTATTTTCTCCACCCTCTCACTGTCTTTTCTCAGCCTCTCACAACCTGTCACACCCTCTCCCAGCTATTCACAGCCACTCACAGCCTCTCTCTCTCACTCTATCTCATTCCCAGTGTATCCAGACCATTCCAGACTCACCCCAAATTGTCCCCCAGACTTCCAGTCCATCCCAACTTCTCACAGCCTCTTCCAGCCTTTCACAGCCTCTCTCTCTCTCTCTCTCTCTCTCTCTCTCTCTCTCTCTCTCTCTCTCTCTCTCTCTCTCTCTCTCTCTCTCTCTCTCTCTCTCTCTCTCTCTCTCTCTCTCTCTCTCTCTCTCTCTCTCTCTCTCTCTCTCTCTCTCTCTCTCTCTCTCATTCCCAATGTATCCAGACCATCCCAGACTCACCCCAAACCATCTCCAAGACTCCCCTTCTCTCTTCCTCTCCTCTCCCTCTCTCTCCCTCCCCTCTCTCACTCTCCTAACTCTCCCAGGAGAGTCCCCAGTGGTGAGCAGATGGTGATGCTGGAGATGATACTGGCATATTGAGTATTATAATTAGCCATAAACACTTGCTTGCTTACTTTCATGTCTACACAGGTTCGTTCGATGCAAGGAGTTGGCACAGGAGGCGTCCGAGGCTGTGTAGAGCGGCCGTCTGAACCTGGTGCCACAGCTTACTATGTTCAACAGGTGCGTGTGTGTGTGTGTGTGTGTGTGTGTGTGTGTGTGTGTGTGTGTGTGTGTGTGTGTGTGTGTGTGTGTGTGTGTGTTTTGTGTGGTCATTTCACTATCTATCTATCTGTTTAGTTTGTCTCCATCTGTCTGTCTTTCTGTCATTGGTCTGTCTGTCTGTCTGTGTATTGCAATGATTTTTCAGTTATGTATTTTATTTTTTATTCTTGTGTACTTGTGTCTGTCTGTATGTATGTATGTATCAGTCAGTGAGTCAGTCAGTCAGTCACTCAGTTAGTCAGTTAGTCAGTCATTCAGTCAGTCAGTTAGTCAGTCATTCAGTCAGTTAGTGAGTTAGTCAGTTAGTCAGTCTGTCAGTCACTCACACAGTGTTAATCCTCCTCCTCCTCCTCCTCCTCCTCCTCCTCCTCCTCCTCCTCCTCCTCCTCCTCCTCCTCCTCCTCCTCCTCCTCCTCCTCCTCCTCGTCCACCTCCTCCTCCTCCTCCTCCTCCTCCTCCTCCTCCTCCTCCTCCTCCTCCTCCTCCTCCTCCTCCTCCTCCTGTTCCCCACCACCCCTGCCGAGAGGTGAGTGTATGTACGTGTGTGTGTGTGTGTGTGTGTGTGTGTGTAGTAATAATAGTAATGCTATGTACATATATAAATACTGTTAATATTATTGATAAAAAATATTGATGATGATGATGATGATGATTCAGTGGTGATTATGAAAATGTGCATTACAATATAGGGTAGATATTATTGTTATTACCTGTGTGTGTGTGTGTGTGTGTGTGTGTGTGTGTGTGTGTGTGTGTGTGTGTGTGTGTGTGTGAGGAATAATTGAATAATTGAATAATTGATGCTCTCTCCTTTGCTATTCATTATATACATGGACAGATGCCTGAAGGAAGTGTGTGTAAGGAAGGATAAAGAGATCATGCTGGCCTATGCAGACGATGTCGCTGTCGTGACAGGAAGCCAACAAGATCTTCAAGAGGCCATGACAAGATGGAATGATGTTTTAAATAGGGAAGGAATGAGAATGAACAAACAAAAAACTTATTTACTAGTGGACAAGCAACAAGTGATGGTGTGGCTCTGAGCCACTGTAGTAGGGATGTTATGGTTTAAGTGTAGGAAGTTGCAAATGCTCACCTAACAATTGCACCTTAGTAGAAAAACACAAACAGGAAGTTTATGCAAGTTTTTATCCTTATATAAAATGTTGTATTGCATCAAACCTCCATACATTACTGTCTCTATCCAGTATGAGACCGGTGTTCAGGAAGCACAAGCATGTGCTGAATAACAAGAAGCCGGCATTGGTGAAGGTGACAACATTTCATCTATTTATACATACTTTTTATTATTAAAGCTTATCTTATAATTATTTCTGAAGAGATTGACTAATTTTTGTAGTATTTATGACTTAGAACTATGATAAAGCTATGAATTGATATAATTCCTGATTTGTTTTATCTTTTCATTATCCTTCCTTTGTTAATTGAGCATTTTATATTACTTAGCTTAAAAATGCAAGAACGGTTCAGAAGTATCCAACCTTGGGCTAAGGGCCAAAATTATGGTATCATTCAAAATGTCCTTCAAAGAAAGCCCTCTGTAATCCAACACACTTAGCCCATTAATCCTTCCATTTCTCATCAATTTGTTCAACATTCATATTTTTCCCTTATAGGGTTGAACAATTTTCATGGGTTCAGAGCAAAAGGCTTCCTCATTCCTCCCCAAGGTATTCTCGGATGGTAAGCAGGTTTGACTCTGGAGCAAACCTGACCAAGGGCTACTGCCCAAGGCTACAGAGGTTCCTCTCCCTGAGGCTGAATGCACCATGTGAGATGGTTCTGTTATGTGGATGAATGTCATGGTGGATAGCAGTGCCACCACATTCCTACAATCATCCATCACTCCACTGCTCAAACGCTTCTGCAACCAATGATAGGTATGCTGCCACATTCTGCATGGTCTCCTTGGCTCTCAGATAAGGATACTGTCAACAGGTTTGGGATTGCCAAAAAATCATAAGGAGCTATGTCTGAAAAGTCCAGAGAGAGAGAGAGAGAGAAAGAATGAGCAAGAGAAAGAGTAGGATGAAGCAAAGGAAGAGTCAAGAGGGAGGAAGAGAGAGTAGGACAAGAAAAAACAGAACAAATAAATCCCCTACACGTCTTGTCTCCATTCACACAAGCCATGAAAAGCTTGTCCATCCCTGAGTGCTCAGAAGCAGTGTTCCACTGATGATGTGGAAACTTGAGACACCCAATCATTTAATGGGCTTTAGTAGGTTTTGTCACCAGTCTTCTGTGTGTCACTGACTACATTTTGAAATTTTTATCTGTTCTATTTAATTTTGTGTGTATGTACACAATGTTTATGGTCAATAAACTATTTATAAAACTATTTATCTGTGTGAGTAAGATAAAAGCAGTTATTGTTATTATTATTATTATTATTATTATTATTATTATTATTATTATTATTACACATTTTCCTCCTTGTATTTAAATATTATTATTATTATTATTATTATTATTATTATTATCATGAATTGTTCTTGTTTATAAATAAAATACTGTAACTGATTATTATTTTTTTTATCATTCATTTAGACTCTCTCTCTCTCTCTCTCTCTCTCTCTCTCTCTCTCTCTCTCTCTCTCTCTCTCTCTCTCTCTCTCGAATAAAATGACTGGTGAGGAACTCTAATAATTAAAGTGCTAAAAAATCCATTAAACTACGAGAAATAAGACAAATAATTAATGACACACCTAATAACACAAACAAGGAGTAATAAACAAAACTTAAGCCAGAAAACACGAAAAGATAAAACTATCATATAAAGAAATACGAAGTAAAAAAAAAAATCATGAATATCAAATAAATAACTCACATATAATCAATAAACACGTAAGGAACAGTAAATAAACAATTAAGCCATTCATTGCAAGGGCCACAGTCAGAAAGTGAAAAAAAAAAAAATGCTTAGTTAAATACCGAGGCTAAATAAAACAAGGAATTAGACAAATGACAAATAATTAATAAATACATAAGGAATAATGAATAAACAAAAATTAAGCCAGGAAGACTATTATAATTATTGCAAGGAGACGATATGTATGTATGTATTGTATGTAATTCGAGGTTAAAATGGCTCAAATCTGACCCAACAGCAGGCCATAAGTGAAGGTGTTCCTCAAGGCAGGGAGGGGGGGGGGGGAGCAATGAATAGGGGAGGGGCTATAAACTATTGGGGGGGTATTAATTAATGACGCATCCAGTTTAGCGTGTGTGTATATTTCGCGTTGTGATAATTTAAAGGTTTTCTCGCGTTTTTATCTTTATTTATTTATTTATTTTATTTATTTATTTTATTTTTTTGGCAGGTGTTATATTTGTTGAGTGTTTTAAGTAACTGTGGCTCATTGCATCAAAACTCCATTCATTACCTTCGTGGGAAGGTTCAATTTGGCAAGGTTTTATTTCGCATTTTGGGTTTTGTAGTAAATTATGCATTTTCTCATATTTTTCTTTGCTGGTATTGTCCCTTCCACGCCATATATGACTGGAAAGTTGGGGGCGCCTTCCCCCCCCCCACCCTCCACTGCTACGTTTTTTTTTCTTAATCAGTCAGTCAACCAATCAATCAATCCCTTCATGAATCATACTCATTTCCAGGTGTCACCCCCACCCATAGATCTCTCATTCTGTCATGTATGAACAAGTGCTAAGGGCAAGCTGAACAAGTACAAAGGGCAAGCCAGCTGTCTCTTTTAATATTCTTGCCTGAAATAACATTACAAATGAGGGTCTATTAATCATCCATTAAATAATCCATTTTTATTGCTTTCTCATTCTTCTTCCTCTGTGTATTGTTAAATTGGTTATATCATTGTCCCTTCCTGTGTTTTAGTGTGCCATTACCTGTCCTCTCTTCCAGCTGATATTTAGTTTGTACTAAAATAGACTGGCATAACTTTACAATTTATACACAAATAACAACATAAACCAATAATGCATTGATATTATGCATGATAGGAGTGGACATTTCCACTCTACATCATTAATGAATGCATGATGAGACGCACACTATTACAAAGCTAATGAGTTCAATAAAAAACACTCAATAACAATTTCAATAACTTTATTAAAAATAGCAATCTTTATAAATCATGAAACTAGAAAACTTTAAGAACCTGGGGCTATAACATCAAATGCACAATAATGCAAACACTTTTTACACACACACTCTTTAATGATATTTCCTAATATACAGTATAATTCCAAACAGAGAGAGAGAGAGAGAGAGAGAGAGAGAGAGAGAGAGAGTGATGAACTACCTGGGGTCATAAATGTATAGTACAGGTATCAGTCAGGCAAAGCATAGTGCTTGCCTGTCTCATATGGAATGTAAAAACATGGCTTCATATCATTCCAGACCTGGGATTATGGCCAAAAGTTACCAAGCAGTGGTGAGCAAAATCCAGTAGAGTAATATTCAGTATCATTGAATTACTGACAAAGTAAAGATCATTATGTGCAATGATACTCACTACCTAGGAGCATTTCAGGTTACTACCAAGAATCTGACCATGCTGGCAGGGATGGTTAGGCTACAACACATTACATACTTCTCCATTCAAATCAGTCAGCTGATTAAATGGTGAGTTAAACCATTTTGATCATCTAAATCATATTAAGGCATTGGATGAGACCTGGACAGCTTGGGTCAACACCATACATAGGTACTCCACTACTCTGTGGGAGGCACTTGATTGTGGCAAGAGTCATCACAATACCAAACACCATCCTTGACAAAGCACAGCATGGCCCACTCATCCACAGGAACCCAGCCATCTCTAAGGAGCAAATCAATGCTGCCCAGTGTCACTCCTCATCACTTTTAGGGAATAAGAAGTAGATCCCACCCCTAGCACCATCTTTACATAGAATATAATACAGAGGACAAAGAAGGAATACAAACAGGGCACATGGTATGGTATGAACACCAACCCTCACTTTTGGAAAACCCCAGCCACTCAGTAGGAGACCAGCCAGTCACCATGGCTATCACCTGGGGATTCTTAGGAACAGGTGTTAGGTATAGAATGAGAGATAAAGAAAACTCCCAATACATTTCAAGTCTATACGCAAGTCTCCATAGATAGACAAAAAAGTGTTCATGAATTAAACACAATATTGTAAGTTTTAAATGTTATGTGGTACCTTAGATAGATGGACAGGTCACTTGAGAAGAGAAAATAAGAAATGTCTTAGGAAGAGTATTTTGTCATATGTATGAATATATATGACTGTATGACATAGATGACTGGTGAAGTAGATTTTGTCCCTTATCAGAGTGGTTGTGTAGCTGAAACAAATTAATGATTATCAAAACAGAGACACATTTGAGCTGATTGGTGAATTACAGTTTCAGAGTGGATACAGCATACACTGGGATGATAAAACTACTGCAGTCATAAAGTAGATGAAAAAATACTGTGGGGAGGAATGTAAAGCAGTAACATATATAACAAAAGAAAGAAAGAAAGAAAGAAAGAAAGAAAGAAAGAAAGAGAGAGAGAGAGAGAGAGAGAGAGAGAGAGAGAGAGAGAGAGAGAGAGAGAGAGAGAGAGAGAGAGAGAGAGAGAGAGAGAGAGAGAGAGAGAGAGAGAGAGAGAGAGAGAGAATGATGTGACATGACATCTTTAAGTACAAATGAGTATATAGTAACCATACACTGATACTTGTCCCCTTATACAGTGATAAGTTTACCCAAACACAATGGACACGGATGGAACTTTTGGAGGCTAAAGTGCTCCAGGTGACTGGTGGACTCCATTTCATTGCGGAGGTCCAGGATTCTCTGCACAGTTGGGCTTTTGGTGTCAGTGGAAGTGGTGGCAGTGTGGCAGCAGTAACAGTTTTGGTCTTCCTATGGGCAAGTTCTGTAGGATTCATATTCTCCCTCCTCATGAGGGACATCAGTGTGAAGGGTCAACAGAGCATCAATTCCCTCCTCAGGCAAAGAATGATGGATGCAATTTTCTGTTTCTTGTTGTTGCTCCACCTTTTCAGAGTGCTTGAGGTGCTCGTCAGCCACCTTTCCACTGGTGGTGGGTGTCTCAGACTCACTGGTTCCTGTTCCACATCAAGAGTGTTAGCAGATGCCACTTGTATTTCATCTACTTAGTACATTACATCATTACATAAATAACTGGTGTTATCTGATATTAAAGTGCTAATGAGCAACATGCCACAGAAATCTGTTTATTTCAAGAAAATTATGAAGATAATAATAATGTTTCGTTGCACTTCATAAGATGGCTCAGTTTTTACTACTCACCAACACTGCTAAAGATAGCAACTGGACTCTTAAGGACGCTGCTTATCTTCTCGAGCTGCTGAAGGTCATGATCTGCTTCCTTTTCCTGCACCAGCTTTGATATCAAATCCTGCAGGAAACAACTGTGTTAATTCACATTTTGAATAAATCTAATAGATGAAATTTCACTTACAACACCTTATGTGTCTCTGGTGACTCATGGAGGACAGATACATCACCCTGAGAGTAAATGGTCAGTGAAGAAGTTGACCCTTGATCCTGGCTAATCACATTAAGTACATTAAACACTCCTGTTAACTAATAAATGAGGGATAGATTTCTCTGGAAGGTTACATTACACCTACTTCCCTGGCATTTGAAAACATTTTGCTCTACATGAACTCATATGGAAGCTTTACTGCAACATTAAATCTCAGCTAGATGCCAGATGGTGTAGCCTCCATCACAGAGCAAGGTAATGATATGAAGGCTTAGTACTTTGGTCAACACCTGAATAAGAACCGTTTGAGATGCAGCAGAGATCACTAACCTGCCAGCAATTGAATAAGAAGTGTGTGAGATGCAGCAGAGATCACTAATCTGCCAGCAATTGAATAAGAAGTGTGTGAGATGCAGCAGAAAATCACTAATCTGCCATGACATGAATAAGAAGTGTGTGAGATGCAAAAGAGAGCACTAACCTGCAGAGTGGTTTTGCTTCATTTCCTCTCATTCATGATGGAGGCTGGCAAGGTCTAACTCGCGTTCTCGAGCTTGTTGCTTCATCACTCCTCGCTGCAACTGGTAGATGGTGATGTAGTCACCTGAAGAAGGATAAAATTCTTCATTAAAAGACCAAGGAAATGGCATACAGTAAACAGTAAACACTTCCTCCACTTCACTTTTACAGATGATTCAAATGAAGCAAAAAACATGCACTCACCGATGGACTCTGTCTCCTCATGCACTACAGCATGCTCAAGCTGCTACTTCCTGTCACTCAGCTCAGCCACCTCCTTCATGCTGCAAGTTAACCTGCTCTCCAGGACCCTGTGAGCCTCCTGCAGTTGTTGCAGCTTCTGTTAAAGCTCAGTTCCTCCCATATCCTGTTGTTTCTCCTGATAAAACAATAAGTTTGTTTCTCTCAACTTTTCTTAATACAGCCTCAATAAACAAATCCAATAACAATGCTTTTATTTTGTTATTAATTCAAAAAATTGAGCAACAGTGAGGAAAAATTATTTGCTTTATTATTAGAGAATATAAACTTTCTTACCTTTTGGTTCAGTTATGACATCTTCAGACAACTTTTCATGAGCAAGAGATTCTCCCAGCAGTTTGTTATACTTATCCCTCTCACAGTCTAGCAGAACCTGAAGACTGCTGCACTCACTCTCCAACCTGCTAACCTCAGATGTCAGTGTAGCCACTTGACCCAGCAATTTCCCCTTGGTATCTGTACCTGGAGGTGAAAAATTGATGCAACAGAGGGCCAGACAAGAATGACCAATGGAAGTAATTAGACGTAATGTAAGAAGTGGGTATAAGACTAAGGGAAATAGAAGGGCAATGGAGAGAGGGTTAGATGCACCAGAAATGTCTGTGGAGCCAGGAAAAATTTTAACTTGTAACAGAGATAACTAAGAGCAACTGTGAATGAATAAATGTGATGTAGCCTCATCCCATGACTGGGAAAATGCAAAAGCAGCACCTCAGACACCAGGACCATGATGACTGGCAGCTCCCAAAATTAGCTGCTGGCTTTTTGTACTCCTAGTCACCACAGGAGGCTCATCCACAGCTAATCCTATCAGCTGATCATCTTGGGTGAAGTAATTGTTTATCAGTCTGGCTGTTGAGTCCTGATGCAGAGATGTGTGTGTGTGTGTGTGTGTGTGTGTGTGTGTGTGTGTGTGTGTGTGTGTGTGTGTGTGTGTGTGTGTGTGTGTGTGTGTGTGTGTGTGTGTGTGTGTGTGCACTTTGGAAAGCCTCCCTCCAAGGAGAATGTCAGTTTGATATACAAATATATATTCATGTGGATGGTAGCTCACATTTAGCTTCTGAGTTCTCACATGAAGACATGCCATCCTTGTCTTTTTCCTCTGAGGGAGTGACTTTATACTCTGTGATAAGTGCATGCAGCTCACTATTCTGTCTTGTGACGTTTTTGATTTCTATCTGTGAAAGACACAAGAAGGCAGTAAGTTAACTTGTTTAACATGCCACATCATTTTATATATATTATGCCAAGTTTAAACAGGAAAGCCTCACCAGAAGCATCAACTAAAGACCAAAGTGATTAACAAATCTTTCACTTTACCACCCTTAATGACAAAAGCTGATGATGTCCATATCCTGCATTTTTACACCTTCATGATTCCATTAGATTACATTAGATTACATTAGAACAGTATGTGACCAATGACGTCTCCATTCTACATTGCCATGACAAGAATACAGGGCTTTACTGAACATAAACCAAGGACGCCTCCATTCTACATTGCCATGACAAGAATACGGGGCTTTACTGAACATAAACCAAGGACGCCCTCCATTCTACATTGCCATGACAAGAATACAGGGCTTTACTGAACATAAACCAATGACGCCTCCATTCTACATTGCCATGACAAGAATACAGGGCTTTACTGAACATAAACCAAGGATTCCCTCCTCCTCTCTCTAAGGGTTAGGGTTCTCTCAACAGTTACAGCGTGGTGTGAGAGATGCAGTGCTGTCAAGGCTTTACTATTTACAGGAAGCAACACACCAATAAATAAATGTTACTTTGGAAATGAAACTGAATAATCAAAGGCTTTATATCTCATGAACTTCCCTTCTTTAATAAACTGTCTTCAAGCTGACAGACTCCAGTAGTATTGCATCTTAGGAATATTCTACAGCTGATTTCATAATAACTGCTCTCTAAAACTGACTACATGCCTCCTTCCCTGCCTCCTACAGACTCTACTCAACAATTGTTGTTATTCTGTTCATGCTGGTGTGACAGTTAACCAGTATATTAATTCCTTAGTTATGTACACTCTAGAATGGTGGTTCATTTTATCTACCAGTGATTTGAATTCCCAGCTTCTAAGTATTACATTATTATTTGTTGATTGGTACCATTTGTATGCAATCAGAGAAAGATTTCAATATAAAAACATATCCATGTTACTGTTACCTTTCGGAATGTAAACCAAAATGAAAGCTATGTAAATTCTTACTTTAGATTATGTTGTCATTTCATTGAATGATGTAATTTCTTGGTTCTTGTGCTTCTTCAAATGCAGTCCCTTGTCTGGTTTCTCTGTCAATTCTAATTTCTTATTGCTCTGTGAAAAAACAAAGTGCAAATGTTTAGGATGAACTGATTCAATAATATTGCTTTCACAATTTCAATATTGTTCACAATTTCTGCAGGAAGTTTACTCCATATATTTACTATACGATTAAAGAAAAAATGTTTGGCCTTGTGGGATTTAAAACGTTTGGGTATAATCTTGAATCTATTATTTCTTGTTAGGTAGAATGAAGGAGGAGGAGGAGGAGGAGGAGGAGGAGGAGGAGGAGGAGGAGGAGGAGGAGGAGGAGGAGGAGGAGGAGGAGGAGGAGGAGGAGGAGGAGGAGGAGGAGGAGGAGGAGGAGGGAGAAACAAAGATAGGAGGGAAGGAAGAAAGGAAGAAAAGGGAATAAGAGAGAGAGAGAGAGAGAGAGAGAGAGAGAGAGAGAGAGAGAGAGAGAGAGAGAGAGAGAGAGAGAGAGAGAGAGAGAGAGAGAGTGAGAGAGAGAGAGAGAGAGAGAGAGAGAGAGAGAGAGAGAGAGAGAGAGAGGAGTTGGTAAGGAAAATTATTACAATGGTCCAAGGTGAAGAACAGGGACTGGAATGAGAAGTGGAAGAAGCATATAGAATTGGAAAATATAGTGAAGGAGGTAAAAGACCATTAAAAGTGAGAAAGAGATCCCAAGTTACAGTAAAGGAGATCCTAGTGAGAACTGGGAAGCTGGCTGAAAATTCAGAATACAAGAATATTTGGGTAAAAAAGAGATATGAACTTGGAAGAAAGGGAAAAAGAGAAGGATCTGAGGAATGAAGCCAAGCAAAAAAAACGAGAGAAGTACAGAGACCGAGAAGCAGAAATTTTATTGGAGGGTACTAGATATGAAACTAAGGAAATGGTATATTCAGGAAAGGGAACAAGAAATGAAAGAACCACAACAGCAGACAGACAAATTGCATGTGGTGGGAGAAGTAGTATATTAAGAGTAATATATACAAAACAAACTTCATGTAAACAAATAAAATTTTCAGAAAACTTGTCACACAAAACCTTATTAACAACTCACCTTCTCCTTCTGCGGCATTTCCTTCCTTCTTATCTTTCTCCTTTCCTTCTCCATCTTCCTCCTCCTCCTCCTCCTCCTCTCCTTCCTCTTTCTTTCCACCTTCCTCCTCCTCTTGTGACTCTTAACTCTCTTCCTCCTCGTCCTCCTCTTCCCCTGTGCTTCCCTCCTCTGAAAGAAAAGACTTGTTTAAAAAAGCAAGCAAATATAGTAGTAATAGTAAAAAAAAAGTCAATGAAATGAAAGTTTATACACATATGAAATTAGTGAAAATTTGACACCAAACATTCTCTATCTGTAACATTACATCAGAATGACGAGAACACAAGATATGAAAAGTGAAAGGGAATGATGTATATAACAAAGAAAAACATTGTATAATGACATATGACAGGAAAATAATCTTGTATACTTGTCCCTTAAATACTTGCTTCCTTGTATATTAACTCCCAAAATGCTCATTCCTTGTACTCTCATTTTCAAAACACCTCTTCCTTATATATTGTCACTCAAACACTCCTTTCTTGTACACTTATTCCTAAATCACTCCTGTCTTCCTGTATTCTCATTCTCCAAACACTCGTGCCTCTGCACACCCAGTTCCTCAAAACATTTCTTCATTGTTTACTCATCCCGCAAACACAGCAACTTTCTTGTATACTCAGCTCTCAAAAGATGCATTTTTAAACATCCATAACTCCTTTTTTTTTCATTCCCCAAACACTCCCGGCTGTGCACACTCCAGCACGTTAACACAATAACCAAGCAATACACACGACTACTGGCACCATCCAGATCTGGCCCCAGCACCCCTGCCTCCTTGCGTGCCAGCTCCAGCAATGCACGGCCACAGCGGCAGTACGCGTCACCACACTCGGGCGCCTGCTCCCCACACAGCTCCACCAGGGACTCTGTTGCCTCCTGGAGTGGTAAGGAGTGTCAGTTAAACCTGGTGTTTACTTTCACTATGATATGAAACAATTAACAACACAGAAAACAACACAACTAGGTAACATGCAACACATACCACACCTAAGCAACAGACACACCTCGAAGGCAGCCACAGCAGATTTGAAGTCCCCCACCAGGAGGTGTCGCTTGCCCCTAGAGAAACGGTCGAACGCTGCTGCACTTGCCGCACGTCCAAGGGGAGCAAGCAAACAGGCCATCATCAAACAAGTCTTGACTTTAACCATTCGTAATTTACACCATCATATATTGTGGAGTAACTTCATGTTTAGTATATCTTAACATGGAACATTATTAAGAATGTGTACATGCTTGTATTATTTGATAAATTATGTGGTCAGCTACACTTTCCACTCACACTCTCATCCATCACCAAAATTAAACTAACCCCCTATTACTTTCCTCCCACCCTCAGAATTATTAAACTAACCTCCAGTCACATTCTTCTGACACCCTCATCCCTCACTAAAAATTAATACCAACTGGCAAAATTACCAAACTAACCTCTAAATATCATCCTCCCACCATCTAGGTCTCTCACTAAAATTAATCTCACCAAGCACGATTATCAAGCTAATATCCAATCACTTTCCTCTGACCCTCAAAAATCCTTTCCAGCTGGTAGAATTATTAACCTATACTCCAGTCACTTCCACCCTCTCATCCCTCATTAAAATTAATCCCAGCCTTCAAAATTATTGAACTAACCTCCAGTCAAAGAAATATCACTGGTTTTGTGGGGGATATTGTCACTGCACTAAGGGATGCACACAATTTCTCGTAAGTTTTCACATTTTGCGTTCAACTGTACCGGTCTAAGTGGAGGAGTGAAAAAGTGACATCTAATGAATAGTTGCCACAAAACTTATTCTCATTACTTTTTGTTCCTTGTCATTTTTCTTTCAGGCTTTTTTCATCATCACAGCAGCTTGAAATTTTGAAAATACATGCTATTTGAGGAGGTAGCTGTACATGTGAAAAAAAGAAGGGAAACAAACATCCATACTTGTGACTGATATGAAAAATAAACTATACATATAAATGTATATTTCACTTTTCTTTCTAGCAATTAAAAAATGTACATACGACAGTATTTCTTTCTTTTCCTCAATAAATACGACAACAGTATTTTTCCTTCCCTTCAGTACACCGAGCCTTTCCCTTAGTACATATCACAGTACTTTTCCTTTTTGCTCAGTGCATATGAGAATAATTTTCCTTTTCCTCCATGCATATGACACTACTTGCCCTTTTCCTTTTCTTTCCCTAAATAGAGAAGACAAGACAGAAATTTTCTTTCCCTCAATACACAACACTATTTTTTCTCCCACTCTCTCTCTTGTACAGAGTCAGTTTCAATGTACTGGAAGGTTATGCCTACGGGAAACTGAAGGACAGCTCAAGCAACGAGTGGACGGGCACGGTAGGAGCTCTGCAGTCAGGGGAAGCTGACCTCACTGTCTCTGAATTGTCCATCACTGAGGAGAGGTTGAAAGTTGTTACCTACACCCAGCCTATCTATATCATCAGGTGAGAGATACAGGTGATGATCAAATAATATTTTAAAGATGTTGAACAAAGTGCTCCCTTAACAGATTAATTGGATCAGCAAAATGTTCAGAATATGAAATGTCAAATAATTAGATTGATCTATCTATATGCCAGGCTGGCAGTCCTATACAGGGTGCCCCAGACACTACACTATACACTCACATACAACATTGACACTGTTAATCCAAATTCTAATCTATTTATCTATATACCAGGCCAACAATCCTCCCCAAGACACCGCAGACAAATCACCACACATTCACACTCTTAACTTCATTATTATTAACGATTTAGCTGTCTATACATCAGGCTGGCAATCACACACAAAATGGCCCAAACAAGGCACCACACACACATTCACACTCTTAATAACATCTGTCAGGCCCTAGTGGAAAGGGACAATCTTGTGGCCCACCATACTACACCTCAGGAGGTCAGACACAGCATTCAGTTAACAAAAAATCACATTAACACCCACTCCCCACAGAACATAGTAACACAAAATCAGATTAACACTCACCCCAACGTCACATTCACAAGACAAGTTCTCATCCCACAGCCGTAAACTGTTTGCGGCCACCCACGAGGACCTTGCCAAGAAGATGCTTGCCTACACAACCCCAACGGACACAGCTCTGTACCGGCGCATCCCGGCTAACACGACAGGCCTCGCCAGCATCCTCTTCTTCATCGAGCGACTCCAGAGGTGCTACATACCCACGGGGGGAGAAGCCTGTTAGCATGGGAGTTGCTGCTGGCTGGTACATGTTGTCAGCTCTCCTACAACAAGGTGAGGACCTGTTGAGGTGTAAGACTGGTCAGTTCAAGTGTTGGAGCATTTAGTGTTTGGTAAGATGGCTGGTACATGTTGCCAGCCCTCCTACAGCAGGGTGAGGACCTGTTGGGGTATGAGACTAAGTTGAATGCAAGGGTAGTGGTGTTTAATGTTTGATAAGATGGGAATACAGAAAGACAGTTATTAAAGGATAGATTTAAAACTGGGAAACTTTACATGATACCTGGTGTATTTTCATAATTGAGCTGATATTAACTTGAATTAGTTCTGGCATGAGCAATATAAGCAAGTGGTGTTAATATGACTGATATGGATATCAAGTAATGTATTTAATTTTATCAGTAGTTCTCTTCATATGATGATATCAACAGTTTTCTTAGTAAGATATGAGATATAAATCTTTTAGAAATGATGAGAAAACTCTTAAATTGCATTTTCATCTCTGAAACATTTTAAAATGGTCTTTTCTACATTTTTTAATTTAAAAAGATGTGTTACTTTCAAAGATTTTAAATTGCCTTTGTATCATCCTCCATGTCTTAAAATTGCCTTTTCATGGCATCTTTCCCTCCTCCTCTTCCTCCTGCAGGCTCCAACACCTACCCAATCAGCAGTGCAGCACGGGTAATCTACTGGGTTGGCTACAGTGTGTCCCTCATTGTGTACACATCATACTCTGCCACACTGGTCTCACATTTTGCTGTGGAGCAGCCTGCACCTCTGCCATTCAGCAACCTGCGGGACCTGTCTAGGCAGTCAGGCTGGGATGCTGGATGCAACAACAATGACCTCTTCCAAGTGACAGCCTCGGTGGGTCCTTGGCTTCTTGCTGTGTGAACTGATATACCATCCAGTGGCTGAGAGTTGAGGAGAGAGAGAGAGAGAGAGAGAGAGAGAGAGAGAGAGAGAGAGAGAGAGAGAGAGAGAGAGAGAGAGAGAGAGAGAGAGAGAGAGAGAGAGAGAGAGAGAGAGAGAGAGAGAGAGAGAGAGAGAGAGAGAGAGAGAGAGAGAGAGAGAGAGAGAGAGAGAGAGAGAGAGAGAGAGAGAGAGAGAGAGAGAGAGAGAGAGAGATGAGAGAGAGAGAGAGAGAGAGAGAGAGAGAGAGAGAGAGAGAGAGAGAGAGAGAATTTTGTTCAGTGCCAGATTTAGGAGTCCACAAAAAGACCAGCTGCCCAGGAGCCTCCACAATCTGGGGTCTCCACAATCTGAGGAGTCTCCCACATAAATATTCTGTAAGTGAAAGAAACTTAAATTAATCAAACACTAGTTTTCTATGAACTAAATATTTTTTTTATTACTATCAAAATAACCACTTGTTTCATTTACACTAAATAAATATGTTCCTTTCACTATAATATATTATATGTATTAAAAACTGCATGGAATACAGATACAAAAATATTAATATAAATATTTCAGGTAGATGGCCTCCACACTCAGGCTGCTCACAGGCCTCCACAGACACAAATCCAGCCCTTGATTTGTAAATTAATTATTTTATTTAATTATTTATTTTTCCTTTGTAAGAGGAGCACTGCCTTAGGGAGGGAGAGAGAGAAAGAGAATAAAAAAAAAAAAAAAAAACAGATGCCATTTCTTTAAGAAATGGCATCTGTAATAATAATCTGTTATATGCCATAATAAATTATAAGTTATATGCCATTTGATAACAGTTTTCTATAGATCTAAGTGTAACTCAGTAAGTTTGTAACACAATCTCCCTCTCCTAAATCCAAATTGCTTTATTATCACTGGGAGAGGCTGGGATGGACTGGGAGAGGCTGGAATGCACTGAGAGAGGCTGGGATGGACTGGGAGAGGCTGGGATGGACTGGGAGAGGCTGGAATGCACTGAGAGAGGCTGGGATGGACTGGGAGAAGCTAGGATGCACTGGGAGAGGCTGGGATGGACTGGGAGAGGCTGGGATGGACTGGGAGAGGCTGGAATGCACTGAGAGAGGCTGGGATGGACTGAAATGCACTGGGAGAGGCTGGGATGGACTGGGAGAGTCTAGGATGCACTGGGAGAGGCTGGGATGGACTGGGAGAGGCTGGAATGCACTGAGAGAGGCTGGGATGGACTGGGAGAGGCTGGGATGGACTGGGAGAGGCTGGAATGCACTGAGAGAGGCTGGGATGGACTGGGAGAGGCTAGGATGCACTGGGAGAGGCTGGGATGAAAAGGCTGGGGCTGGGGCTGAGGCTGGGGGAAAAGGTCAAGAATGTTGGGTGTATCTCCAAGACAGTCAGGAATACGAGTAGGGTGTTGCACCAATTGCTCTAGGTCATGGAGGATAGCAAAGTTGTAGGCTAGTTCACCAGGATGGTCAGTGAAGGGAGAGGAAAGCCAAAGCTGGTGGTGAACATTGAAGTCTCCAAGAATGGAGATCTCTGCAAAAGGGAAGAGGGTCAGAATGTGCTCCACTTTGGAAGTTAAGTAGTTAAAGAATTTCTTATAATCAGAGGAGTTAGGTGAGAGGTATACAGCACAGATAAATTTAGTATGAGAGTGACTCTGTAGTCGTAGCCAGATGGTGGAAAACTCAGAAGATTCAAGAGCGTGGGCACGAGAGCAGGTTAAATCATTGCGCACATAAACGCAGCATCCAGCTTTGGACTGAAAATGAGGATAGAGAAAGTAAGAGGGAACAGAAAAGGAGCTACTGTCAGTTGCCTCAGACACCTGAGTTTCAGTGAGGAAAAGAAGATGAGGTTTAGAAGAGGAGAGGTGGTGTTCTACAGATTGAAAATTAGATCTTTGACTGCGAATGTTGCAGAAGTTAATGAAGAAAAAGTTGAGGGGGGTGTCAAGACACTTAGGGTCTTTGACAGAAAGGCAGTCTGACCTGGGGACATTTATGGTCCCCTCCCCAGATGGGGACTACGAGGCTGGTGTAGGAGTCGCCACGATGATTTTAAAATTTTTGAGTGAAGGGTGTGTGTGTTATTAGGTGCTTGTAGTTTTGTGTGGAGGAAGAGAGTTGTCTTTAGAGGGCAGGCTATGACTGCCCCCTTGTGTTGTGAGACACAAAGGGAAACGTTCAGCGAGGTCACAGCTGGGTTTAATGATAAGTTCACAGCACCCCCTGAACAGTGCTTTAGACCTCACTGGTAGTAATTATCATTTAGGCAGATGTCTACTGCCTCCTCATATATATATATATATATATATATATATATATATATATATATATATATATATATATATATATATATATATATACCCAGCCAACATTGGATAATGGGAGGCATGTGGGTGTTTTGTGGGCTACTTTATGGGTCCCATGTGGGCTACCCACATTACTGTAAAACACAGGTTGTTCTTGGAGATTTAAACTTTTTGCATTTATAAATATTCATTCACATGACAGTAAAGATTCATTTTACTAACATGCCAGTTTCTCTTAAACCAAGCAATTTACGTGTAATCTTATCTTACAAATGGCTTGAGGCATTCTCTAACCCTCTTGGAAAGTTGACAGATATAAGTAATACTGCTAATTTTCATTGAAATATTAAAAGAAAATTAAATATATAAATAAATAAATAAAATAAATAAATAAATAAATAAATAAAAATCTTTTGGTTCAGTGATGTTCCTCATTTATTTGTCCAAGGTTCTAACCATTACCTAAACTAACTTAACAACACCAAAACTAACCTAACCATACCTGCTGTAACCTAACCATACCTAAACTAACTTGACCACACCAAAACTAACCATAACCATACCCTGCTGTAATCTAAACCATACCTAAACTAACTTAACCACATCCAAACCTAACTACACCCAAAACTAACCTAACTGTACTTGCTGTAACCTAACCATACCCAAAACTAACCTAACTACACCCAACCATATCAAACCTAACCTAACCATACCTAAACTCAAGGCAAGGTATGGCGTGTCTAGCCAGTGGTAGCCATAATTATTTCCTATTTTCATCAATAAGAAAAGGCATTGAATTCAATTTAAAAAAAACCTTTCAATTATTGTTAAAGGTTTGTAGAAAAGAATATATCAAGAGCTAGTGTTATTTCATAAGATAGGTAATGAAATACTGGCACATTAATAAAAGTGATATCAAGCCTCAATATACTGACATACGGTAATAACAGTGTAGTACCATCACAATCACCAGCACCACCACCTTACCATTTATATCACTAGACAACCACCTCTACACCGTACGTAATGTACTTTCCACATATAATGCATACCTTTGGGCAAATTGGTGTCAGCGGAGCATTGAATGAATGCCTCTTGGCACTTGCTGGGAGACTGGATGCCTTGGTAATCTGCAGGGATCACCACTTTTTTAACACAGGCTAACTTCTTACTTTACACGTTATGGAAGGCATCAAGTATGGCTTCAAGCATTTTAAAGTATTCACAACATTGTCGAGTGCAATTTAAGATACCTTACTTCTGAACTGGTGTGAACCGCCAACGTACTGTTTACAGCACCCCGCTGGGTTAAAACGTATGTTCACTTTTTAAATCTCTGAATTAAAGTATATTGCATTTTCAAGTTCAAAAATTAAAAATATTATTGCATAAAAATAAATGCACTTTTCTTTCTCTTTCCACAAGTTACCTCCAGCAGATTATTAAAGGTAGGTGGAAATTTTATTTAGAGCATGATGAACCCAGCCGTTAGCAGGAAGGCGGCACAACAACGTCAGCGGCGCACCTACAGAGTGAGAAGAGATATTTTCGCTGAGTACGACGATGCTGAGTTACTGAAAAGATTCAGATTGGACCGTGCTGGTATTGTTGCAGTGACTGATATAGTGAGAGACAAGCTGCAAAGTAAAACTGAAAGAAATAGAGCCTTGACCCCTGAGATGGTGGCCATCACATTACGATATTTAGCCACAGGAAAAATGCAACAGTGCAGTTGTGATGATTTTGGAACAACGCAGCCCACTATCAGCCGTGCAATATCACAGACGATTGATGCACTGGCTGACCCAGAAGTAATCTGCCAGTTCGTGGCTTTCCCTCACACCCAGCGTGAAGTGCAGCAAAAACAGGCAGAGTTCATGCAAGTAACTCAGTTTCCGGTGTTGTGGGAGTGATTGATGGCACTCATATAAGAATTGTGTCTCCTCATGTCGATGAACATGTATATGTGAACAGGAAACGCTATCACAGCATAAATGTGCAAGTAGTATTTGATGCTCACTATAAGATTCTTGACATTGTGGCAAGGTGGCCTGGCTCAGTCAACGATGCAAGAATACTAGATAAGTCAGCACTCAAACTGATGTTTGAGGAACAACATGTACCTGCAGGATGCTACCTTCCCGGGGACAGTGGCTATCCCTGTAAGCAGTGGCTCCTCACTCCTTACCTTCGCCCTCAAACTGTTGCACAAGCTAATTATAACAGGTGGGTTTATTTGTAAATAGTGTTCTGTTAGGTTTAGATATGCTTTGAACGAATCTAGTAGCTTTCTCCCCAGGGCCGCCCTCCCGCGTGTGCCCGCAGCCCCTACAAGAACCGGTCCCTGCCCCCCTTTGGGCACGCTCTCCTCCCAAGGCTAAGTCCCCGGGGCGTGGCCGCCCAAACTAACCCCCCTCCTCCCAACAGTTCCAGTACCTTACGATGCAGCCGAGGGGACTGACGCCACCACCACCACTGCCACCACCGCCACAACAAGGGTTATTCAAATGGGGAACATGCTTCAGGTGTTGCCCCAAGATGCCTCAGCCCCGCAGCCCCACTTCCCCATGATAGTGCAGGCAGGGAATGTCATACAGGTGAGAGAGAGAGAGAGAGAGAGAGAGAGAGAGAGAGAAAGTTTTTTACATACAGAAAGGAGAGACAGAGATAGAAAATCAATCTTACTACTACTACTACTACTACTACTACTACTACTACTACTACTACTACTTCTGAGCACCTCCTTCCTCTCAGGTTGTTCCAGCTGACAACACGCAGGTATTAGGGGCAGAAGTCGTTGGAGTTGGTCGGGTCATGCAAGTGGTCGGAGTCCCAGGCTTTCCCCCGACCCCAGCCCCAGACCCCTGCCCCAGCCACCCCTCTCCCTGTGACCCCTGCCCAGTCATCCCTCACCCCCTCCTGCCCCCCTGCGGTGCTGCCAGCGGGGGTGATGGGAGGTGGAGGTGGGCCACACACACCTGGGTTAGCTGTGGCTTGGCTTATCTCCCTCCTCAGCAGGTGAGAGAGAGAGAGAGTGTATATACATCTGTTGTTATTGTATTTATTTGTCTATATTTTCCTTACAGAGTGATTGATTGATTAAATGATATATATTGGTGTTAATATATACAGACAGACTGGTATATAGACATTCTGATATGTGATGGCCAGTCCATGGAGCACAAGGTCTTTGTGGACTAATGAATATTTTACACTAAGGTTTAAGACCAGTGTTTTATTCAGCTATCATGAAAAAAAAAAGAAAAAGACAGTACATAATTATTTAGTAAGTAATTCATAACTTTAACCCAATCAAATTATAGATACATGCATAAAAGAATTATATCAATAACAAAAGTAAATAATAATAATAATAATAATAATAATAACTATTACAAATTACAAACAATTACATATGTTTATAATAGTAGAGCTGATTACAATTTGAAAACTAATAAATACAATGAATAATTACTTGTTAAGTGTTGTTTTATCAGTAATTTAAAGGAATGTAATGGTTTGTTTTTAACTGTGTCCGAGAGCCGGGTCCAGTGCTTGGTTCCTCGTGAGACGACACTCTGTTGGGCACGGGAGGTTCAGCAGAAGGGTGTCCTCAAGTTACCTGTCTGTCTTAACTGAATATCATGAGCCCGTGTCTCTTGTGTTTGTATTAAGAGCTTTGTATACAAACGCCAAGGTCTGGAATACAGTAATGTCTCCAGTTTCTAGGAGTTTAAGATCCACTGCTATGTTCGGACTTGTTACTGTTTGTCTTATTCCAAATTAGCTTTTTTGGGGCAAGAAATAGTTTATGAGTGTAGGTTGCACTAGAGAGAGAGAGAGAGAGAGAGAGAGAGAGAGAGAGAGAGAGAGAGAGAGAGAGAGAGAGAGAGAGAGAGAGAGAGAGAGAGAGAGAGAGAGAGAGAGAGAGAGAGAGAGAGAGAGAGAGAATGTTTGATATTATTATTATTATTATTATTATTATTATTATTATTATTATTATTATTATTATTATTATTATTATTATTATTATTATTATTACTGCTACATATTTCTCTCTCTCTCTCTCTCTCTCTCTCTCTCTCTCTCTCTCTCTCTCTCTCTCTCTCTCTCTCTCTCTCTCTCTCTCTCTCTCTCTCTCTCTCTTACAATAATAGTTTTACCCTTCTCTCTCATCCTCTCTCCCACTTCCACTCACTCACTCTCTCCCTCCTTTTGCAGCAAATCCCGAGGATCAACGAGGACATGGTGGACCCAGAGATTGCAGCAGCAGCAAGAGAGAGAGAGAGAAGCAAGAGAGGAGGGAGAGGAAGGAGAGGAGGAGGAGAGAGAGGGAGGCCAGGAGGGAGGCACGTCAGAGAGAGAGGGAGAGGAAGAGGTTGATTCTGTTACAACAACAACTGCAACAACAACAACAGTTAGTCAGTGAGGAGGGGGAGGGGCCGTCCTCTGATGCTGAGGATGAGGTATTGTTCAGGGTAAGTAGTAGTAGTAATGCATCATTTTTAAACTTTCCGAGATAATCTTATTTCAACAGGTAGAGATGAAAAAGTCCTCTAACTGACAAAAAAAAACATTATCTATTTATTTTGTTATGTAGGCCAGCCAGCCGTGGGGGGGACAAAACTTCAATAAAAGAGACTCTCTGAGGTGTGGCTCCCCAAAATAGAATTGCAAATGGTAGCCAGAATTTACATGAATACTGGAGGGTGCTGTCAGGCCAAACCAGCTCCCATCTGTGCCTATGCAGTGTCTGGCCAGCCACTAGTGTGTTTTGGGGGCTCAGACCAGCAGATTCCCACTGTTTATTCACTGTTTGTGTTGATGCAGTGTCTGGCCAGCCACTTGTGTGTTTTGGGGGCTCAGACCAGCAGATTCCCAGTGTTTATTCACTGTTTGTGTTGATGCAGTGTCTGGCCAGCCACTTGTGTGTTTTGGGGGCTCAGACCAGCAGATTCCCAGTGTTTATTCACTGTTTGTGTTGATTTAGTGTTTGGCCAGCCACTTGTGTGTTTTGGGGGCTCAGACCAGCAGATTCCCACTGTTTATTCACTGTTTGTGTTGATCTAGTGTTTGGCCAGCCACTTGTGTGTATGTAGGGGACTCAGACCAGCAGATTCCCACTGTTTATCCACTGTTTGTGTTGATGCAGTGTTTGGCCAGCCACTTGTGTGTTTTGGGGGCTCAGACCAGCAGATTCCTACTATTTATCCACTGTTTGTGTTGATCTAGTGTTTGGCCAGCCACTTGTGTCTATGTAGGGGATTCAGACCAGCAGATTCCCACTGTTTATCCACTGTTTGTGTTGATCTAGTGTTTGGCCAGCCAGTTGTGTGTTTTGGGGGCTCAGACCAGCAGATTCCCACTGTTTATTCACTGTTTGTGTTGATCTAGTGTTTGGCCAGCCACTTGTGTGTTTTGGGGGCTCAGACCAGCAGATTCTCACTGTTTATTCACTGTTTGTGTTGATCTAGTGTTTGGCCAGCCACTTGTGTGTATGT
>NC_087182.1:18619880-18652380 GCF_035594125.1 Scylla paramamosain
AGAGAGAGAGAAAGAATGAGCAAGAGAAAGAGTAGGATGAAGCAAAGGAAGAGTCAAGAGGGAGGAAGAGAGAGTAGGACAAGAAAAAACAGAACAAATAAATCCCCTACACGTCTTGTCTCCATTCACACAAGCCATGAAAAGCTTGTCCATCCCTGAGTGCTCAGAAGCAGTGTTCCACTGATGATGTGGAAACTTGAGACACCCAATCATTTAATGGGCTTTAGTAGGTTTTGTCACCAGTCTTCTGTGTGTCACTGACTACATTTTGAAATTTTTATCTGTTCTATTTAATTTTGTGTGTATGTACACAATGTTTATGGTCAATAAACTATTTATAAAACTATTTATCTGTGTGAGTAAGATAAAAGCAGTTATTGTTATTATTATTATTATTATTATTATTATTATTATTATTATTATTATTACACATTTTCCTCCTTGTATTTAAATATTATTATTATTATTATTATTATTATTATTATTATCATGAATTGTTCTTGTTTATAAATAAAATACTGTAACTGATTATTATTTTTTTTATCATTCATTTAGACTCTCTCTCTCTCTCTCTCTCTCTCTCTCTCTCTCTCTCTCTCTCTCTCTCTCTCTCTCTCATAAAATGACTGGTGAGGAACTCTAATAATTAAAGTGCTAAAAAATCCATTAAACTACGAGAAATAAGACAAATAATTAATGACACACCTAATAACACAAACAAGGAGTAATAAACAAAACTTAAGCCAGAAAACACGAAAAGATAAAACTATCATATAAAGAAATACGAAGTTAAAAAAAAAATCATGAATATCAAATAAATAACTCACATATAATCAATAAACACGTAAGGAACAGTAAATAAACAATTAAGCCATTCATTGCAAGGGCCACAGTCAGAAAGTGAAAAAAAAAAAAATGCTTAGTTAAATACCGAGGCTAAATAAAACAAGGAATTAGACAAATGACAAATAATTAATAAATACATAAGGAATAATGAATAAACAAAAATTAAGCCAGGAAGACTATTATAATTATTGCAAGGAGACGATATGTATGTATGTATTGTATGTAATTCGAGGTTAAAATGGCTCAAATCTGACCCAACAGCAGGCCATAAGTGAAGGTGTTCCTCAAGGCAGGGAGGGGGGGGGGGGAGCAATGAATAGGGGAGGGGCTATAAACTATTGGGGGGGTATTAATTAATGACGCATCCAGTTTAGCGTGTGTGTATATTTCGCGTTGTGATAATTTAAAGGTTTTCTCGCGTTTTTATCTTTATTTATTGATTGATTTTATTTATTTATTTTATTTTTTTGGCAGGTGTTATATTTGTTGAGTGTTTTAAGTAACTGTGGCTCATTGCATCAAAACTCCATTCATTACCTTCGTGGGAAGGTTCAATTTGGCAAGGTTTTATTTCGCATTTTGGGTTTTGTAGTAAATTATGCATTTTCTCATATTTTTCTTTGCTGGTATTGTCCCTTCCACGCCATATATGACTGGAAAGTTGGGGGCGCCTTCCCCCCCCCCCCACCCTCCACTGCTACGTTTTTTTTTCTTAATCAGTCAGTCAACCAATCAATCAATCCCTTCATGAATCATACCCATTTCCAGGTGTCACCCCCACCCATAGATCTCTCATTCTGTCATGTATGAACAAGTGCTAAGGGCAAGCTGAACAAGTACAAAGGGCAAGCCAGCTGTCTCTTTTAATATTCTTGCTTGAAATAACATTACAAATGAGGGTCTATTAATCATCCATTAAATAATCCATTTTTATTGCTTTCTCATTCTTCTTCCTCTGTGTATTGTTAAATTGGTTATATCATTGTCCCTTCCTGTGTTTTAGTGTGCCATTACCTGTCCTCTCTTCCAGCTGATATTTAGTTTGTACTAAAATAGACTGGCATAACTTTACAATTTATACACAAATAACAACATAAACCAATAATGCATTGATATTATGCATGATAGGAGTGGACATTTCCACTCTACATCATTAATGAATGCATGATGAGACGCACACTATTACAAAGCTAATGAGTTCAATAAAAAACACTCAATAACAATTTCAATAACTTTATTAAAAATAGCAATCTTTATAAATCATGAAACTAGAAAACTTTAAGAACCTGGGGCTATAACATCAAATGCACAATAATGCAAACACTTTTTACACACACACTCTTTAATGATATTTCCTAATATACAGTATAATTCCAAACAGAGAGAGAGAGAGAGAGAGAGAGAGAGAGAGAGAGAGAGAGAGAGAGAGAGAGAGAGAGAGAGAGTGATGAACTACCTGGGGTCATAAATGTATAGTACAGGTATCAGTCAGGCAAAGCATAGTGCTTGCCTGTCTCATATGGAATGTAAAAACATGGCTTCATATCATTCCAGACCTGGGATTATGGCCAAAAGTTACCAAGCAGTGGTGAGCAAAATCCAGTAGAGTAATATTCAGTATCATTGAATTACTGACAAAGTAAAGATCATTATGTGCAATGATACTCACTACCTAGGAGCATTTCAGGTTACTACCAAGAATCTGACCATGCTGGCAGGGATGGTTAGGCTACAACACATTACATACTTCTCCATTCAAATCAGTCAGCTGATTAAATGGTGAGTTAAACCATTTTGATCATCTAAATCATATTAAGGCATTGGATGAGACCTGGACAGCTTGGGTCAACACCATACATAGGTACTCCACTACTCTGTGGGAGGCACTTGATTGTGGCAAGAGTCATCACAATACCAAACACCATCCTTGACAAAGCACAGCATGGCCCACTCATCCACAGGAACCCAGCCATCTCTAAGGAGCAAATCAATGCTGCCCAGTGTCACTCCTCATCACTTTTAGGGAATAAGAAGTAGATCCCACCCCAGCACCATCTTTACATAGAATATAATACAGAGGACAAAGAAGGAATACAAACAGGGCACATGGTATGGTATGGAACACCAACCCTCACTTTTGGAAAACCCCAGCCACTCAGTAGGAGACCAGCCAGTCACCATGGCTATCACCTGGGGATTCTTAGGAACAGGTGTTAGGTATAGAATGAGAGATAAAGAAAACTCCCAATACATTTCAAGTCTATACGCAAGTCTCCATAGATAGACAAAAAAGTGTTCATGAATTAAACACAATATTGTAAGTTTTAAATGTTATGTGGTACCTTAGATAGATGGACAGGTCACTTGAGAAGAGAAAATAAGAAATGTCTTAGGAAGAGTATTTTGTCATATGTATGAATATATATGACTGTATGACATAGATGACTGGTGAAGTAGATTTTGTCCCTTATCAGAGTGGTTGTGTAGCTGAAACAAATTAATGATTATCAAAACAGAGACACATTTGAGCTGATTGGTGAATTACAGTTTCAGAGTGGATACAGCATACACTGGGATGATAAAACTACTGCAGTCATAAAGTAGATGAAAAAATACTGTGGGGAGGAATGTAAAGCAGTAACATATGCAACAAAAGAAAGAAAGAAAGAAAGAAAGAAAGAAAGAAAGAGAGAGAGAGAGAGAGAGAGAGAGAGAGAGAGAGAGAGAGAGAGAGAGAGAGAGAGAGAGAGAGAGAGAGAGAGAGAGAGAGAGAGAGAGAGAGAGAATGATGTGACATGACATCTTTAAGTACAAATGAGTATATAGTAACCATACACTGATACTTGTCCCCTTATACAGTGATAAGTTTACCCAAACACAATGGACACGGATGGAACTTTTGGAGGCTAAAGTGCTCCAGGTGACTGGTGGACTCCATTTCATTGCGGAGGTCCAGGATTCTCTGCACAGTTGGGCTTTTGGTGTCAGTGGAAGTGGTGGCAGTGTGGCAGCAGTAACAGTTTTGGTCTTCCTATGGGCAAGTTCTGTAGGATTCATATTCTCCCCTCCTCATGAGGGACATCAGTGTGAAGGGTCAACAGAGCATCAATTCCCTCCTCAGGCAAAGAATGATGGATGCAATTTTCTGTTTCTTGTTGTTGCTCCACCTTTTCAGAGTGCTTGAGGCGCTCGTCAGCCACCTTTCCACTGGTGGTGGGTGTCTCAGACTCACTGGTTCCTGTTCCACATCAAGAGTGTTAGCAGATGCCACTTGTATTTCATCTACTTAGTACATTACATCATTACATAAATAACTGGTGTTATCTGATATTAAAGTGCTAATGAGCAACATGCCACAGAAATCTGTTTATTTCAAGAAAATTATGAAGATAATAATAATGTTTCGTTGCACTTCATAAGATGGCTCAGTTTTTACTACTCACCAACACTGCTAAAGATAGCAACTGGACTCTTAAGGACGCTGCTTATCTTCTCGAGCTGCTGAAGGTCATGATCTGCTTCCTTTTCCTGCACCAGCTTTGATATCAAATCCTGCAGGAAACAACTGTGTTAATTCACATTTTGAATAAATCTAATAGATGAAATTTCACTTACAACACCTTATGTGTCTCTGGTGACTCATGGAGGACAGATACATCACCTGAGAGTAAATGGTCAGTGAAGAAGTTGACCCTTGATCCTGGCTAATCACATTAAGTACATTAAACACTCCTGTTAACTAATAAATGAGGTGTAGATTTCTCTGGAAGGTTACATTACACTACTTCCCTGGCATTTGAAAACATTTTGCTCTACATGAACTCATATGGAAGCTTTACTGCAACATTAAATCTCAGCTAGATGCCAGATGGTGTAGCCTCCATCACAGAGCAAGGTAATGATATGAAGGCTTAGTACTTTGGTCAACACCTGAATAAGAACCGTTTGAGATGCAGCAGAGATCACTAACCTGCCAGCAATTGAATAAGAAGTGTGTGAGATGCAGCAGAGATCACTAACCTGCCAGCAATTGAATAAGAAGTGTGTGAGATGCAGCAGAAATCACTAATCTGCCATGACATGAATAAGAAGTGTGTGAGATGCAAAAGAGAGCACTAACCTGCAGAGTGGTTTTGCTTCATTTCCTCTCATTCATGATGGAGGCTGGCAAGGTCTAACTCGCGTTCTCGAGCTTGTTACTTCATCACTCCTCGCTGCAACTGGTAGATGGTGATGTAGTCACCTGAAGAAGGATAAAATTCTTCATTAAAAGACCAAGGAAATGGCATACAGTAAACAGTAAACACTTCCTCCACTTCACTTTTACAGATGATTCAAATGAGCAAAAAACATGCACACACCGATGGACTCTGTCTTCTCATGCACTACAGCATGCTCAAGCTGCTACTTCCTGTCACTTAGCTCAGCCACCTCCTTCATGCTGCAAGTTAACCTGCTCTCCAGGACCCTGTGAGCCTCCTGCAGTTGTTGCAGCTTCTGTTAAAGCTCAGTTCCTCCCAATCCTGTTGTTTCTCCTGATAAAACAATAAGTTTGTTTCTCTCAACTTTTCTTAATACAGCCTCAATAAACAAATCCAATAACAATGCTTTTATTTTGTTATTAATTCAAAAAATTGAGCAACAGTGAGGAAAAATTATTTGCTTTATTATTAGAGAATATAAACTTTCTTACCTTTTGGTTCAGTTATGACATCTTCAGACAACTTTTCATGAGCAAGAGATTCTCCCAGCAGTTTGTTATACTTATCCCTCTCACAGTCTAGCTGAACCTGAAGACTGCTGCACTCACTCTCCAACCTGCTAACCTCAGATGTCAGTGTAGCCACTTGACCCAGCAATTTCCCCTTGGTATCTGTACCTGGAGGTGAAAAATTGATGCAACAGAGGGCCAGACAAGAATGACCAATGGAAGTAATTAGACGTAATGTAAGAAGTGGGTATAAGACTAAGGGAAATAGAAGGGCAATGGAGAGAGGGTTAGATGCACCAGAAATGTCTGTGGAGCCAGGAAAAATTTTAACTTGTAACAGAGATAACTAAGAGCAACTGTGAATGAATGTGATGTAGCCTCATCCCATGACTGGGAAAATGCAAAAGCAGCACCTCAGACACCAGGACCATGATGACTGGCAGCTCCCAAAATTAGCTGCTGGCTTTTGTACTCCTAGTCACCACAGGAGGCTCATCCACAGCTAATCCTATCAGCTGATCATCTTGGGTGAAGTAATTGTTTATCAGTCTGGCTGTTGAGTCCTGATGCAGAGATGTGTGTGTGTGTGTGTGTGTGTGTGTGTGTGTGTGTGTGTGTGTGTGTGTGTGTGTGTGTGTGTGTGTGTGTGTGTGTGTGTGTGTGTGCACTTTGGAAAGCCTCCCTCCAAGGAGAATGTCAGTTTGATATACAAATATATATTCATGTGGATGGTAGCTCACATTTAGCTTCTGAGTTCTCACATGAAGACATGCCATCCTTGTCTTTTTCCTCTGAGGGAGTGACTTTATACTCTGTGATAAGTGCATGCAGCTCACTATTCTGTCTTGTGACGTTTTTGATTTCTATCTGTGAAAGACACAAGAAGGCAGTAAGTTAACTTGTTTAACATGCCACATCATTTTATATATATTATGCCAAGTTTAAACAGGAAAGCCTCACCAGAAGCATCAACTAAAGACCAAAGTGATTAACAAATCTTTCACTTTACCACCCTTAATGACAAAAGCTGATGATGTCCATATCCTGCATTTTTACACCTTCATGATTCCATTAGATTACATTAGATTACATTAGAACAGTATGTGACCAATGACGTCTCCATTCTACATTGCCATGACAAGAATACAGGGCTTTACTGAACATAAACCAAGGACGCCTCCATTCTACATTGCCATGACAAGAATACGGGGCTTTACTGAACATAAACCAAGGACGCCTCCATTCTACATTGCCATGACAAGAATACAGGGCTTTACTGAACATAAACCAATGACGCCTCCATTCTACATTGCCATGACAAGAATACAGGGCTTTACTGAACATAAACCAAGGATTCCCTCCTCCTCTCTCTAAGGGTTAGGGTTCTCTCAACAGTTACAGCGTGGTGTGAGAGATGCAGTGCTGTCAAGGCTTTACTATTTACAGGAAGCAACACACCAATAAATAAATGTTACTTTGGAAATGAAACTGAATAATCAAAGGCTTTATATCTCATGAACTTCCCTTCTTTAATAAACTGTCTTCAAGCTGACAGACTCCAGTAGTATTGCATCTTAGGAATATTCTACAGCTGATTTCATAATAACTGCTCTCTAAAACTGACTACATGCCTCCTTCCCTGCCTCCTACAGACTCTACTCAACAATTGTTGTTATTCTGTTCATGCTGGTGTGACAGTTAACCAGTATATTAATTCCTTAGTTATGTACACTCTAGAATGGTGGTTCATTTTATCTACCAGTGATTTGAATTCCCAGCTTCTAAGTATTACATTATTATTTGTTGATTGGTACCATTTGTATGCAATCAGAGAAAGATTTCAATATAAAAACATATCCATGTTACTGTTACCTTTCAGAATGTAAACCAAAATGAAAGCTATGTAAATTCTTACTTTAGATTATGTTGTCATTTCATTGAATGATGTAATTTCTTGGTTCTTGTGCTTCTTCAAATGCAGTCCCTTGTCTGGTTTCTCTGTCAATTCTAATTTCTTATTGCTCTGTGGAAAAACAAAGTGCAAATGTTTAGGATGAACTGATTCAATAATATTGCTTTCACAATTTCAATATTGTTCACAATTTCTGCAGGAAGTTTACTCCATATATTTACTATACGATTAAAGAAAAAATGTTTGGCCTTGTGGGATTTAAAACGTTTGGGTATAATCTTGAATCCATTATTTCTTGTTAGGTAGAATGAATGAGGAGGAGGAGGAGGAGGAGGAGGAGGAGGAGGAGGAGGAGGAGGAGGAAGGAGGAGGAGGAGGAGGAGGAGGGAGAAACAAAGATAGGAGGGAAGGAAGAAAGGAAGAAAAGGGAATAAGAGAGAGAGAGAGAGAGAGAGAGAGAGAGAGAGAGAGAGAGAGAGAGAGAGAGAGAGAGAGAGAGAGAGAGAGAGAGAGAGAGAGAGAGAGAGAGAGAGAGAGAGAGAGGAGTTGGTAAGGAAAATTATTACAATGGTCCAAGGTGAAGAACAGGGACTGGAATGAGAAGTGGAAGAAGCATATAGAATTGGAAAATATAGTGAAGGAGGTAAAAGACCATTAAAAGTGAGAATGAGATCCCAAGTTACAGTAAAGGAGATCCTAGTGAGAACTGGGAAGCTGGCTGAAAATTCAGAATACAAGAATATTTGGGTAAAAAAGAGATATGAACTTGGAAGAAAGGGAAAAAGAGAAGGATCTGAGGAATGAAGCCAAGCAAAAAAAACGAGAGAAGTACAGAGACCGAGAAGCAGAAATTTTATTGGAGGGTACTAGATATGAAACTAAGGAAATGGTATATTCAGGAAAGGGAACAAGAAATGAAAGAACCACAACAGCAGACAGACAAATTGCATGTGGTGGGAGAAGTAGTATATTAAGAGTAATATATACAAAACAAACTTCATGTAAACAAATAAAATTTTCAGAAAACTTGTCACACAAAACCTTATTAACAACTCACCTTCTCCTTCTGCGGCATTTCCTTCCTTCTTATCTTTCTCCTTTCCTTCTCCATCTTCCTCCTCCTCCTCCTCCTCCTCCTCTCCTTCCTCTTTCTTTCCACCTTCCTCCTCCTCTTGTGACTCTTCACTCTCTTCCTCCTCGTCCTCCTCCTCCCCTGTGCTTCCCTCCTCTGAAAGAAAAGACTTGTTTAAAAAGCAAGCAAATATAGTAGTAATAGTAAAAAAAAGTCAAGTAAATGAAAGTTTATACACATATGAAATTAGTGAAAATTTGACACCAAACATTCTCTATCTGTAACATTACATCAGAATGACGAGAACACAAGATATGAAAAGTGAAAGGGAATGATGTATATAACAAAGAAAAACATTGTATAATGACATATGACAGGAAAATAATCTTGTATACTTGTCCCTTAAATACTTGCTTCCTTGTATATTAACTCCCAAAATGCTCATTCCTTGTACTCTCATTTTCAAAACACCTCTTCCTTATATATTGTCACTCAAACACTCCTTTCTTGTACACTTATTCCCAAATCATTCCTGTCTTCCTGTATTCTCATTCTCCAAACACTCCTGCCTCTGCACACCCAGTTCCTCAAAACATTTCTTCATTGTTTACTCATTCCCCAAACACACCAACTTTCTTGTATACTTAGCTCTCAAAAGATGCATTTTTAAACATCCATAACTCCTTTTATTTTCATTCCCCAAACACTCCTGGCTGTGCACACTCCAGCACGTTAACACCACACACACATTCACACTCTTAATATCATCTGTCAGCCCCTAGTGGAAAGGGACAATCTTGTGGCCCACCATACTACACCTCAGGAGGTCAGACACAGCATTCAGTTAACAAAAAATCACATTAACACCCACTCCCCACAGAACATAGTAACACAAAATCAGATTAACACTCACCCCAACGTCACATTCACAAGACAAGTTCTCATCCCACAGCCGTAAACTGTTTGCGGCCACCTACGAGGACCTTGCCAAGAAGATGCTTGCCTACACAACCCCAACGGACACAGCTCTGTACCGGCGCATCCCGGCTAACACGACAGGCCTCGCCAGCATCCTCTTCTTCATCGAGCGACTCCAGAGGTGCTACATACCCGCGGGGGAGAAGCCTGTTAGCATGGGAGTTGCTGCTGGCTGGTACATGTTGTCAGCTCTCCTACAACAAGGTGAGGACCTGTTGAGGTGTAAGACTGGTCAGTTCAAGTGTTGGAGCTAGCCATTCAACCAACTAGCCAATCAATCAGTCACTCAGCTAGTCAGTCAGTCAGTCAGTCAGTCATTCCATTTTGGCCATAAGTCACTGTTTACTTAATCAATCCCTCCTAAGACACTGCACTTTTTTCAGATTATAGAGCTGATAGGTCTTGGTAGGGGGTTGACAGGCCTTGGTGGGGCTTGAGAGCGCCTTGGTGGGGGCTGACAGGGTTTGGTAGGGCTTGGCAGGGGTGACAGCAAAAACTTCTGTTTAAAATCTCACATCTCAAGCCACCTCATTACTTGAGAGGTAACAAAGGGCTTGGCAGAGCTTGACAGGGATTGGTAGAGGTGACAGGGGCAGGCAGGACTGACAGGGGATGACCTAACCCTAACCCTAACTTAACCTGACCTGACCTAACCTAATGTAAGCTAACTTAACCTAACCTAACGTAACCTAACTTAACCTAACGTAAATTATTCTAGACTAACCTGACCTGACGTAACCTAACCTGACCTAACTTTGATGAACTGAAGCCAACCGAACTCAGCCGAGCTAACCTAACCAAATCTAATTATATAGAAATAAATAAATAAAATAATAAAAATAAATAGAAAAAAAAAAACACATGATTCAGGATTCTGAAGCAAACCAAAACAATAGATAAAAAATTGTAATAAATAAATAAATAAACAAATATATCAGAGGAAAAGAAGAAAAACAGTCTTACAGGTGTTTTTGAGGTACTATGGCACATGGTACACTGCCAGGCCCTTGTACTGCACCATTAACACCCACAATGTACACTGACATGGTACTGCAACAGTGGGAGTCTTGCAAGTTGATTCACCACTCTTGGAAATCATTTAGGAGGTCTAGGAACATCACAGTTAGGTTAAGTTTTTGTGCTACAGTTTAAAGTTACAGTGATGCATGGTACAGTGGTTTATGGTGTAGGTAGACAAGGCCTTCCTGCACCACTAGCACCATAGGGTACAGTGCTGTGGTATAGTGACATGAAGAAATTAAGAAAACAAACTGAAGATTCATTTACCTGCCAGACCCAAGGCATACATTTATACTTTTATCATTACAGGTAGAAATCTATATATACAGAGAAACATGACATGTATGTATGTATGAAATATGTATGAACAGTATATTGGCATATAAATAAGCGTAGGTGAGGAGAAATTAATATTGTCAGTCTGGGATGACAGAGAGGGAGGGGATGGAGATGTAGGCACAGGTGACGCTGACTAACACAAAGTATCTTATTTAACTACAGACTAGGATTATCGGGCTGGGATGTGAATAGTAGATGTGTAAATGAATAATTCACCTATGGGCGTGAATGAGAAGAAACAATGAAAAAAAGAAGGGCACCGATGTTTTGGTGAGGGCGGGGAAAGGAAGGAAAAATATGGAAAAAATTATCTTGTTATTTTTCGTACTATAGACACATTTTTACATGCACAGGAACTCAGGGTACATGTATCAATGTATAATCTATATATGAACGCAGTATAGATGTATAAATAAGCGTAGCAGGGAAGAAATAAGGAAAAATGTTAGCGACAAGGCGGTTGTTTGGTGTCGGATGGTGGGGAGAGGGGTCCAAACACGTACTATCAATCTCACTGACAGCTTGGACTATCACGGTAATACATTCATGGCAGATGTATGGGTGTATAAACTATCTATACACGCAGTATGGCGGTAATAATAAGCGCAGGAGATAAGAAAACTGAAAAAAAAAACGAATGAAGAGAGGGCCAAGTTGGTGACAGGCAGCGGAGAGAGAGAGAGAGAGAGAGAGAGAGAGAGAGGGAGAGAGGGAGGCGGACATTGAAGAACCACTAATGTCACTACTATCTTGGACTATCAGGGTGATAAGTGCAGGGTGAGCATGTGTGACTATTACCTTCGCGATCTCTGAAGGCATCAGCTTGCAGCGTCTTCACAACCTGTATTTCGTCAATCTCTTGCTTGTTGGTGGTCTGCACGGAGGACCTGAGCCCATCAAAGACAGTCTTCGTAAATGTCTTGATCTTTTACGTTACGGCCTGTTTTTTTTTTACCTGACCTTGACCTGCAGGCTTACATGGCTCTACAGGCTAGGGGAAGGCCTGGGACACATGTCTGGCGGGTCAGGCTAGGGCTGGCTGCAGGCTGGGAGACAAGATTCGCTATTATACTTTTCGATCACTGGAATGAACCGAGTAGCTGCGCGCGCGCGCCATGACGTCACTAGGAAGATGCCAGATTTGTTTCACTCCCCTGGTCTGGCACTGTAGGGCTCTATGTGGCACTGTACGCACTCACACACCTTATACACGTAATACACACCTGCACACGAAGCACCATCACTTATGGCATTGTGACACTAGAGAAGAGGCCTGTACACAAACACACATAGACACACACACACATACACATATTCAGCCACACACACGTACATAAAGAATCAGAGTCTTTCACTCATTCAATTAAGAAAAAAAAAACCCAGACTGTTCGCCACTCAAAAAACATCATAATATTTTTTCAGTGGCACTGCGGCATTGTGAAGCCACCATGCAAAATATTTACACTCGTATTATAAAAAAAAAAAAAACTGGAGGGTTCATTAGAGAGAGAGAGAGAGAGAGAGAGAGAGAGAGAGAGAGAGAGAGAGAGAGAGAGAGAGAGAGAGAGAGAGTGTTAGGTTTCATAATTAGATGGAAAAGAATCTGTTCTGAAAAATGAGAAACAGATTCAGAGAGAGAGAGAGAGAGAGAGAGAGAGAGAGAGAGAGAGAGAGAGAGAGAGAGAGAGATTAAATTGATATATGAGGCGCGCGGCGCAACAACGACGTAACCGAGAAATGGAAGTTTCGAGAAAAACGCGCTCAAAGTTAAACACTGATTGCGCACAAAAGGATACCCTTAAATAAGTAAGTATTATACATCATTTGAAAGGTCTTGGGTAGTTCTGTTTGGGGATGTAGGTTTCGAAGTGATAGGTGACGATTTTGGGTGGATGACTTACGCGTTAATTAACGCGTATACCGTAGGTAATAATTTTTTTCCCGATATTGTTTTCATTTGTTAATAATGTGTTAGAGCCTAGTACACATAGTATTAGGTGAAAGTTTCATGAAGATTGGTACATAAATAAATTTTTTATGAATTTTTTTCCGAGCGTAAAAAATAAAACTTACTCATTACCGGCACGTTATTACTCCTACCATAACTTTGACGTCCTGCTATGACTAACAGTGTGTAATGCTGATAATTTTATGTTTGTGCATGCATTCTGGTAAGTATTAATGGAAAGCCGCTATGTCAAGAACATTATGAAGAAACGAATTTTTTTTTTTTTTTTTTTTTTTTTGTATTCAATGAATATAGTTGGCTCTCATCCTTTACACTGGCTTGAGACAGTTAAGTTGATTACCAGGATACGTCTGTTTGATCCTGGCAATGCCCTTAGCGGATTTACCAACCCTTTAAATCCCCCTTCAACCCACTAAGTCGGGTTGACTGGGGATTTAAAAAAATACGTAAGGCTGGTGGCCACAGCAGGATGCTGTGACACTTTCGTCTGCACTCTAGTAGCCATAGTTGCGTAAAGAGTCACGAGAAAGGTAGCGTGCGTCTGTGCTCGGGCGTGTTAAAGGGCAGAGTGGATGAGCACATGGTGAGTGTGTTGTCACCATGGCAACGGCGCTGGTAAACATGGCAGCGGTGCTGTGATTGGCTCGCCCGCGCCGGGCGGCTGCAACCGCGCCGCTGATTGGCCATACGCACGTGAGGCTGGGAGGAGCAGGTTGCGTCGTTGTTGTACCGCTTTCGAGATGTTAGTCCAGAGAAATTTTCTCCGCACTACGCTCGACTTTGAGCCTTAGTACAGGTGCTTAGATGGTCGAATATGACTTGGCCGACATCACCACGAGACTTTTACACCCTTCTACCACACGGAGCAGGCAAAAACACGGTTACGTCGTTGTTGTACGTACGTCGTTGTTGTACCGCGCGCCTCATATGTTAATAATTTCTTTTCATCAAAATAAAGAAACGGATGAATAAATAAATAAATAATTATAGAGAGAGAAGAGAAATATAATAATAATAATAATAATAATAATAATAATAATAATAATAATAATAATAATAATAATAACAATAATGTGTGTGTGTGTGTGTGTGTGTGTGTGTGTGTGTGTGTGTAGTGAAGTCTGGGTGGGTGAGTGTATGTCAGGAATGATGACAGGTCAGGTGTGTTCTTTGTGTCCTGGTGAGATGAGGTCAAGTGAAGTCAGTGTGTGCCGGGAAGGTTGTGTCCACACAACATACATACATGAACAAGATTACAGTACACTACATGCATATAAATACTAATTGCTGTACTCACCAATCACTGACTCTTGATGTGGTGATGTGGTGGTGATGTTCTATTTCACTGGGGCAGGACAGGAGGTGGTGGTGGTGTGGTGATGTGGTGATGCAATGATGTGATGTTAGTGGTGCTCTGTTCATTCACCAAGCAAGACAGGAAGTGTAATGGTGGTGTGGTGGTGCATAACACTGTCTTCACCACATCTGCCAAGACAATACAAGATAAACATTAATGACTTACAATGAAAAACAAGATGGAGATAGACAAATTAGGAAAGAAATAGGTTTCTATAGAGTATTACTGTGTGTGTGTGTGTGTGTGTGTGTGTGTGTGTGTGTGTGTGTGTGTGTCACTAATTTCTATCTCTTTCTCTCTCTCCTGAGAACTATTTCATATTGCTGTACATCAACATGAAATATCACCACACAAGCCTCTCTCTCTTTCTCTGCACCTCACAACACAACACAAAACTTTATCACACTAATCAGTAAACAATACCAAAAGCTCCCCTTCTGCAGGCCTGACTCCTC
The DNA here is from genome assembly GCF_035594125.1 of Scylla paramamosain. Classification (NCBI taxonomy): domain Eukaryota; kingdom Metazoa; phylum Arthropoda; class Malacostraca; order Decapoda; family Portunidae; genus Scylla; species Scylla paramamosain. Next base: position 18,634,540 of record NC_087182.1, read on the forward strand.
CCTTTCATTCAGACCCTTTCTTTCCCTCTCTCTCAGCTTGCCCGCCTTCGTATCTGCGTCTATATTTACTCTTGATTCAAGTATACAACTCTACACCATACTGACCTATAGGTACAGTGCAAATAGCTTTTCTTCCTCCCTGTTTTTCCTGTCTCTCTGCCTGTCTGCCTCTTTCTCCCTCTCTACTGACTCATGGCTCAAAGATACAAGTCTAATTAAGCTTTGAACCTCTCTGTCTCTACAATATCATAAAACCTCAACACTCCAAACCAAACCAACCCTGCCAACACCTACCTGTCTCTCTGCCTCAGTCAGTCAGTCAGTCAGTCAGTCAGTCAGTCAGTCAGTCAGTCAGCCATTCAACCAGCCAGCTAGCCATTCAACCAACCAGCCAATCAATCAGTCACTCAGCTAGTCAGTCAGTCAGTCAGTCAGTCAGTCAGTCAGTCAGTCAGTCAGTCAGTCAGCCAGTCAGTCAGCCATTCAACCAGCCAGCTAGCCATTCAACCAACTAGCCAATCAATCAGTCACTCAGCTAGTCAGTCAGTCAGTCAGTCAGTCAGTCAGTCAGTCAGTCAGTCAGTCAGTCAGTCAGTCAGTCAGTCAGCCATTCAACCAGCCAGCTAGCCATTCAACCAACCAGCCAATCAATCAGTCACTCAGCTAGTCAGTTAGTCAGTCAGTCAGTCAGTCAGTCAGTCAGTCAGTCAGTCAGCCATTCAACCAGCCAGCTAGCCATTCAACCAACCAGCCAATCAATCAGTCACTCAGTTAGTCAGTCAGTCAGTCAGTCAGTCAGTCAGTCAGTCAGTCAGTCAGTCAGTCAGTCAGTCAGTTAGCCATTCAACCAGCCAGCTAGCCATTCAACCAACCAGCCAATCAATCAGTCACTCAGCTAGTCAGTCAGTCAGTCAGTCAGTCAGTCAGTCAGTCAGTCAGTCAGTCAGTCAGTCAGCCATTCAACCAGCCAGCTAGGCATTCAACCAACCAGCCAATCAATCAGTCACTCAGCTAGTCAGTCAGTCAGTCAGTCAGTCAGTCAGTCAGTCAGTCAGCCAGTCAGTCAGCCATTCAACCAGCCAGCTAGCCATTCAACCAACTAGCCAATCAATCAGTCACTCAGTCAGTCAGTCAGTCAGTCAGTCAGTCAGTCAGTCAGTCAGTCAGTCAGCCATTCAACCAGCCAGCTAGCCATTCAACCAACCAGCCAATCAATCAGTCACTCAGCTAGTCAGTTAGTCAGTCAGTCAGTCAGTCAGTCAGTCAGTCAGTCAGTCAGTCAGTCAGTCAGTCAGTCAGTCAGCCATTCAAACAGCCAGCTAGCCATTCAACCAACCAGCCAATCAATCAGTCACTCAGTTAGTCAGTCAGTCAGTCAGTCAGTCAGTCAGTCAGTCAGTCAGTCAGTCAGTCAGTTAGCCATTCAACCAGCCAGCTAGCCATTCAACCAACCAGCCAATCAATCAGTCACTCAGCTAGTCAGTCAGTCAGTCAGTCAGTCAGTCAGTCAGTCAGTCAGTCAGTCAGTCAGTCAGTCAGCCATTCAACAAGCCAGCTAGGCATTCAACCAACCAGCCAATCAATCAGTCACTCAGCTAGTCAGTCAGTCAGTCAGTCAGTCAGTCAGTCAGTCAGTCAGTCAGTCAGTCAGTTAGTCAGTCAGTCAGCCAGTCAGTCAGCCATTCAACCAGCCAGCTAGCCATTCAACCAACTAGCCAATCAATCAGTCACTCAGCTAGTCAGTCAGTCAGTCAGTCAGTCAGTCAGTCAGTCAGTCAGTCAGCCATTCAACCAGCCAGCTAGCCATTCAACCAACCAGCCAATCAATCAGTCACTCAGCTAGTCAGTTAGTCAGTCAGTCAGTCAGTAAGTCAGTCAGTCAGTCAGTCAGTCAGCCATTCAACCAGCCAGCTAGCCATTCAACCAACCAGCCAATCAATCAGTCACTCAGTTAGTCAGTCAGTCAGTCAGTCAGTCAGTCAGTCAGTCAGTCAGTCAGTCAGTCAGTCAGTTAGCCATTCAACCAGCCAGCTAGCCATTCGACAAACCAGCCAATCAATCAGTCACTCAGCAGCTAGTCAGTCAGTCAGTCAGTTAGTCAGTCAGTCAGTCAGTCAGTCAGTCAGTCAGTCAGTCAGTCAGTCAGTCAGCCATTCAACCCAGCCAGCTAGGCATTCCCAACCAACCAGCTAATCAATCAGTCACTCAGCTAGTCAGTCAGTCAGTCAGTCAGTCAGTCAGTCAGTCAGAGTCAGTCAGTCAGCCATTCAACCAACCAGCTAGCCACCCAACTAGCTAACCAGCCAGTCAATCAGTCACTCAGCCAGCCAGTCAGTCAGTCAGTCAGTTAGTAAGCCAGCCAGCAAGCCAGCCAGCCAGCCAGCCAGTCAGTCAGTCAGTCAGTCAGTCACTCAGCCAGCGAGTCAGCCGGCCAGCCAGTCAGTTAGTTCTGTGGGCCTGTGTATGGTTCTGGTGTGCCTCTGTTTGGTTTTGTGTTAGGTTCAGCTAGCCCTCTGTTTGGTCTCTGGGCCATAGATGCAGCAAGACCGGTTCCGAAAATTCCAAGCACTGACTGCCACTGCACAGACCTACCACCTCATGCCTGCTTGGTGTGAAAAGAGTCTGCTGGGACAAATGACCTACACAGCAACTTGTATCAGTCCCCCAGATGTGTTCCTGGAAGCTCAGTGTTATGGATGCAGTGTGACATGCTGACTTAGGGAAAGAGCTGTCTGTCGTGGCTGCACCTTGCTGTGGCTAAGAGAAAAGGCTGTGTTTGTTTGAAAAGTGCTGTACTGGTCATGCTGGGAAGTGTACAGGCCACCATTAGTAGTAGAAATGTTGCACTAGAATGAAATTAGTTGGGAAATGTAATGCACTAATTATTGGCAGGGAAAAGATGGTGACAGGGATGCTGGGGACGTGCTTCACTGTACACCGTGGTGGCCGCCCCTTGGTGCTTGGCGGTACCTTATAGGGCATCAAGGGGCAGTTATTGTAGTCTCATCTTACAGCAAAACAAGTAAAAGAAAAAAATTAAGTAATAATAATAATAATAATAATAAAAAAAATTTTTATCATTGTCTTGATGAGCACAAATCTTTCCCTGCCAATACATAAACAGCCACATTTTTTCACTAAATTTCACCATTGTAGTACACACATTTATACTAGTAATGATGACCTGTAGACTTTCCAGGCATGACAACACTTGAAACACAACCATTTTGTTAGCTACAGCATGAGAGCAGCCACCAGACAGCCTTCCCCCACGTCAGCATGTCACACACTGAATCTGTCAGTCTGCTTTCAAGAACACATGAGGGACTAACCCAAGGAGTTGCCATGTACTTAATTTCCTGCAGATTCTTTCACACCAAGGAGTAGCAAGTTGGAAGTCTGTGATTGTAACTATCCTGCTCAATTTCAGCTTCTATTCTAATCTCTACTTAATCTCCATATAGTTCCATTTTGGCCATAAGTCACTGTTTACTTAATCAATCCCTCCTAAGACACTGCACTTTTTTTCAGATTATAGAGCTGATAGGTCTCGGTAAGGGGGTTGAGTGGTGGCCCATTGAGAGGGCCTTGGTGGGGGCTGACAGGGTTTGGTAGAGGGCTTGGCAGGGGGTGACAGCAAAGGCTTCTGTTTAAAATCTCCACATCTCAAGCCACCTCATTACTTGTGAGAGGGTGACAAAGGGCTTGGCAGAGCTTGACAGAGAGTTGAGTAGAGGTGACAGAGGCAGGCAGGAGTGACGAAGGGGATGACAAGGAACACCTCAAAATTAATGTACGAGTACACGCATGTACAGACCGACTGCCCCTCTAAAAATGCTTCAGAAACTTTCCTTGTTTTGTATAAGCTTGAGCACCTGGTACACTCACGGGCACACAGCACCCCCCGGGCCGTCCCCCAACACCTCAGGACTCGGGAAAGGGGGGGTCCCAGGCCGGGATGCTGGAAATAAATAAATGAAAAATAAAAGCTGGAACCGGCCTTACCTTTCTTGAGGGCGTCTTCTTTATGTCTGTACATATTTCCACGGTGGCACACGCTACTAGCCGCCCCCTGGACACGCCTCTCGCCACCTCACGCATGTGAACAGACCGACTGCCCCTCTCTGAAAAGCAACAAATTCAGCCCTATATCAAGTCTGACTCTCGTGCCTGTTTACATTTCTCTGGAGTCTCTGTCAGGGCTCAGGCGTGTAGAATGAAAGAATGATAGAAAACGAAAAGATTTTCAGGGGAAACTAGTTATAAGTCTATTATAAAATACCGTGATACAACCACTAATAATGTCTTAATAATGCACTTTTTTCCTAACAGTATACTGAGGTCGACAAACTGAAAGGCTTTGGAGTAGTCAACAAAGACTGATTTCACTAATTAATTGCTTGGTATGTCAGTCACTTTGAATCGTCTTTTTTTTGCCTTGTGACTAATTTTTAATGTCTCGGTTAGGTTAGGATAGGATTAGGTTAGGTTAGGAATTAGGTTAGGTTAGGTCAGGTCAGGTTAGGTTAGGTTAGGTTAGGGTTAGGTTAGGTCAGGTTAGGTTAGGTTAGGTTAGGTTAGGAATCAGGTCAGGTCAGGTTAGGTTAGGTTAGGTTAGGTTAGGTAAGGTTAAGGTTAGGTTAGGGTTAGGTTAAAAAAAAAAGAGATTTTTTTTTTTCAGGTGAGGGCCAGTTAGGTTGTTTTTGTGGTACAGATTTTAAGGTACAGTGACACATGGTAATTTTGAACAGTGGCTTATGGTGAAGGTAGACAAGGCCTTCCTGCACCATTAGCACCATAGAGTACAGTGCTGTGGTACTGTAGCACTGAAAATATTAAGCAAAACACAAAAAAAAAAAGATATTTTTTTTCAGGTGAGGGCCAGTTAGGTTGTTTTTTGTGGTACAGTTTTTAAGGTACAGTGACGCATGGTACAGTCGCTTATGGTGAAGGTAGACAAGGCCTTCCTGCACCATTATGCATCATAGGGTACAGTGATGTGGTATTGTAGCACTGGAAATATTAAGAACACGAAAAAAAAACGATATATTTTTTTTTTAAGTGAGGGCCAGTTAAGGTTAAGTTTTTGGGGTACAGTTTAAATGTACAGTGACGCATGGTATAGTGGCTTATGGTGCAGGTAGACAAGGAGCCTTACCTGCACCATTAGCACCACAGAGAGAGAGAGACAGAGAGAGAGAGAGAGAGAGAGAGAGAGAGAGAGAGAGAGAGAGAGAGAGAGAGAGAGAGAGAGAGAGAGAGAGAGAGAGAGAGAGAGACTTAACCAAACCCTAACTAACCTTTGAATTAATATAAACCCTAACCTGATGGAAAGAAATAAAGAAGAAAAATAAAAGCTGCAACCGGCCTTACCTTTCTTGAGAAGCGTCTTTTTTATGTTTTTACATATTTCCCTGGTGGCAGACGCTACTAGCCGCCCCTGGCGACACCCCTCGCCACCTCACAGATGTACAGACCGACTGCCGCTTTAAAAAGCAACAAATTCACTCCTATATCAAGTCTTGACTGGTGCGTTTGTTTTACATTTCTCTATGGGTCTCAGTCTGGACTCAGGCCTGCAGGATGGGAGAATGTTAGAAAACGAGAGATTTTCAAGGCAAAACTAATATAAGTTAATGTTGTGATACAAAACTACAACCACTAATAATAATATACCTCATCATGTTTTAAAAATGCCAAGACAATACAAGATAAACATTAATGACTTACAATGAAAAACAAGATGGAGATAGACAAATTAGGAAAAGAAATAGGTTTCTATAGAGTATTACTGTGTGTGTGTGTGTGTGTGTGTGTGTGTGTGTGTGTGTGTGTGTGTGTGTGTGTGTGTCACTAATTTCTATCTCTTTCTCTCTCTCCTGAGAACTATTTCATATTGCTGTACATCAACATGAAATATCACCACACAAGCCTCTCTCTCTCTTTCTCTGCACCTCACAACACAACACAACACTTTATCACACTAATCCAGTAAACAATACCAAAAGCTCCCCTTCTGCAGGCCTGACTCCTCCCTTTCATTCAGACCCTTTCTTTCCCTCTCTCTCAGCTTGCCCGCCTTCTGTTATCTGCGTCTATATTTACTCTTGATTCAAGTATACAACTCTACACCATACTGACCTATAGGTACAGTGCAAAATAGCTTTTCTTCCTCCCTGTTTTTCCTGTCTCTCTCTGCCTGTCTGCCTCTTTCTCCCTCTCTACTGACTCAAGGCTCAAAGATACAAGTCTAATTAAGCTTTGAACCTCTCTGTCTCTACAATATCATAGAAACCTCCAACACTCCAAAGAGCCAAACCAACCCTGCCAACACCTACCTGTCTCTCTGCCTCAGTCAGTCAGTCAGTCCAGTCAGTCAGTCAGTCAGTCAGTCAGTCAGCCATTCAACCAGCCAGCTAGCCATTCAACCAACCAGCCAATCAATCAGTCACTCCAGCTAGTCAGTCAGTCAGTCAGTCAGTCAGTCAGTCAGTCAGTCAGTCAGTCAGTCAGCCAGTCAGTCAGCCATTCAACCAGCCAGCTAGCCATTCAACCAACTAGCCAATCAATCAGTCACTCAGCTAGTCAGTCAGTCAGTCAGTCAGTCAGTCAGTCAGTCAGTCAGTCAAGTCAGTCAGCCATTCAACCAGCCAGCTAGCCATTCAACCAACCAGCCAATCAATCAGTCACTCCAGCTAGTCAGTTAGTCAGTCAGTCAGTCAGTCAGTCAGTCAGTCAGTCAGTCAGTCAGCCATTCAAACAGCCAGCTAGCCGATTCAACCAACCAGCCAATCAATCAGTCACTCAGTTAGTCAGTCAGTCAGTCAGTCAGTCAGTCAGTCAGTCAGTCAGTCAGTCAGTCAGTCAGTCAGTCAGTCAGTTAGCCATTCAACCAGCCAGCTAGCCATTCAACCAACCAGCCAATAAATCAGTCACTCAGCTAGTCAGTCAGTCAGTCAGTCAGTCAGTCCAGTCAGTCAGTCAGTCAGTCAGTCAGCCATTCAACCAGCCAGCTAGGCATTCAACCAACCAGCCAATCAATCAGTCACTCAGCTAGTCAGTCAGTCAGTCAGTCAGTCAGTCAGTCAGTCAGTCAGTCAGTCAGTCAGCCAGTCAGTCAGCCATTCCAACCAGCCAGCTAGCCATTCAACCAACTAGCCAATCAATCAGTCACTCAGTCAGTCAGTCAGTCAGTCAGTCAGTCAGTCAGTCAGTCAGTCAGTCAGTCAGTCAGTCAGTCAGCCATTCAACCAGCCAGCTAGCCATTCAACCAACCAGCCAATCAATCAGTCACTCAGCTAGTCAGTCAGTCAGTCAGTCAGTCAGTCAGTCAGTCAGTCAGTCAGTCAGTCAGTCAGTCAGCCATTCAACCAGCCAGCTAGCCATTCAACCAACCAGCCAATCAATCAGTCACTCAGTTAGTCAGTCAGTCAGTCAGTCAGTCAGTCAGTCAGTCAGTCAGTCAGTCAGTTAGCCATTCAACCAGCCAGCTAGCCATTCAACCAACCAGCCAATCAATCAGTCACTCAGCTAGTCAGTCAGTCAGTCAGTCAGTCAGTCAGTCAGTCAGTCAGTCAGTCAGTCAGTCAGTCAGTCAGCCATTCAACCAGCCAGCCTAGGCATGCAACCAACCAGCCAATCAATCAGTCACTCAGCTAGTCAGTCAGTCAGTCAGTCAGTCAGTCAGTCAGTCAGTTAGTCAGTCAGTCAGCCAGTCAGTCAGCCATTCAACCAGCCAGCTAGCCATTCAACCAGCTAGCCAATCAATCAGTCACTCAGCTAGTCAGTCAGTCAGTCAGTCAGTCAGTCAGTCAGTCAGTCAGTCAGTCAGTCAGTCAGTCAGTCAGCCATTCAACCAACCAGCCAATCAATCAGTCACTCAGCTAGTCAGTTAGTCAGTCAGTCAGTCAGTAAGTCAGTCAGTCAGTCAGTCAGTCAGCCATTCAACCAGCCAGCTAGCCATTCAACCAACCAGCCAATCAATCAGTCACTCAGTTAGTCAGTCAGTCAGTCAGTCAGTCAGTCAGTCAGTCAGTCAGTCAGTTAGCCATTCAACCAGCCAGCTAGCCATTCGACAAACCAGCCAATCAATCAGTCACTCAGCTAGTCAGTCAGTCTGTTAGTCAGTCAGTCAGTCAGTCAGTCAGTCAGTCAGTCAGTCAGTCAGTCAGTCAGTCAGTCAGTCAGCCATTCAACCAGCCAGCTAGGCATTCAACCAACCAGCCAATCAATCAGTCACTCAGCTAGTCAGTCAGTCAGTCAGTCAGTCAGTCAGTCAGTCAGCCATTCAACCAACCAGCTAGCCACCCAACTAGCTTACCAGCCAGTCAATCAGTCACTCAGCCAGCCAGTCAGTCAGTCAGTCAGTTAGTAAGCCAGCCAGCAAGCCAGCCAGCCAGCCAGTCCAGTCAGTCAGTCAGTCAGTCACTCAGCCAGCGAGTCAGCCGGCCAGCCAGTCCAGTTAGTTCTGTGGGCCTGTGTGTATGGTTCTGGTGGGCGTCTGTTTTGGTTTGTGTTAGGTTCAGCTAGCCCTCTGTTTGGTCTGTGTTTGGTCTCTGGGCCATAGATGCAGCAAGACCGGTTCAAGAATTCCAAGCACTGACGCACTGCACAGACTACCACCTCATGCCTGCTTGGTGTGAAAGAGTCTGCTGGGACAAATGACCTACACAGCAACCCAGCCTTGTATCAGTCCCCCAGATGTGTTCCTGGAAGCTCAGTGTTATGGATGCAGTGTGACATGCTGACTTAGGGAAAGAGCTGTCTGTCGTGGCCTGCACCTTGCTGTGGCTAAGAAAAGGCTGTGTTTGTTTGAAGTGCTGTACTGGTCATGCTGGGAAGTGTACAGGTCACCATTAGTAGTAGAAATGTTGCACTAGAATGAAATTAGTTGGGAAATGTAATGCATAATTATTGGCAAGGGGAAAAGATGGTGACAGGGATGCTGGGACGTGCTTCACTGTGCACCGTGGTGGCCGCCCCTTGGTGCTTGGCGGCCTACCTTATAGGGCATCAAGGGGCAGTTATTGTAGTCTCATCTTACAGCAAAACAAGTAAAAGAAAAAAAAATAAAGTAATAATAATAATAATATAAAATTTTTTTTTATCATTGTCTTGATGAGCACAAATCTTTCCCTGCCAATACATAAACAGCACATTTTTTCACTAAATTTCACCATTGTAGTACACATTTATACTAGTAATGATGACCTGTAGACTTTCCAGGCATGAGCCAACACTTGAAACACAACCATTTTGTTAGCTACAGCATATGAGCAGCCACCAGACAGCCTTCCCCCACGTCAGCATGTCACACACACCTGAATCTGTCAGTCTGCTTTCAAGAACACATGAGGGACTAACAGGAGGTTTGCCATGTACTTAATTTCCTGCAGATTCTTTCACACCAAGGAGTAGCAAGTTGGAAGTCTGTGATTGTAACTATCCTGCTCAATTTCAGCTTCTATTCTAATCTCTACTTAATCTCCATATAGTTCCATTTTTGGCCATAAGTCACTGTTTACTTAATCAATCCCTCCCTAAGACACTGCACTTTTTTTCCAGATTATAGAGCTGATAGGTCTCGGTAGGGGGTTGAGTGGTGGCTTGAGAGGGCCTTGGTGGGGGCTGACAGGGTTTGGTAGGGCTTGGCAGGGGTGACAGCAAAGGCTTCTTGTTTAAAATCTCACATCTCAAGCCACCTCATTAGCTTGAGAGGTGACAAAGCGCTTGGCAGAGCTTGACATGGGGATTGGTAGAGGTGACAGAGGCAGGCAGGGAGTGACAGGGGATGACAAGGAACACCTCAAAATTAATGGTACGAGTACACGCATGTACAGACCGACTGCCCCTCTAAAAATGCTTCAAACTTTCCTTGTTTTGTATAAGCTTGAGCACCTGGTACACTCACGGGCACACAGCACCCCCGGGCCGTCCCCCAACACCTCAGGACTCGGGGAAAGGGGGGTCCCCAGGCCGGGATGGAAATAAATAAATAAAAATAAAAGCTGGAACCTGGCCTTACCTTTCTTGAGGGCGTCTTCTTTATGTCTGTACATATTTCCACGGTGGCACACGCTACTAGCCCGCCCCCTGGACACGCCTCTCGCCACCTCACGCATGTACAGACCGACTGCCCCTCTCTGAAAAGCAACAAATTCAGCCCTATATCAAGTCTGACTCGTGCCTGTTTACATTTCTCTGGGTCTCTGTCAGGGGCTCAGGCGTGTAGAATGAAAGAATGATAGAAAACGAAAGATTTTCCAGGGAAACTAGTTATAAGTCCTATTATAAAATACCAGTGATACAACCACTAATAATGTCTTAATAATGCACTTTTTTCCTAACAGTATACTAGGAGGGTCGACAAACTGAAAGGCTTTGGAAGTAGAGAATCAACAAAGACTGAAGTTTCACTAATTAATTGCTTGGTATGTCAGTCACTTTGAATCGTCTTTTTGCCTTGTGACTAATTTTTAATGTCTCGGTTAGGTTAGGATAGGTTAGGTTAGGTTAGGATTAGGTTAGGTTAGAGTTAGGTTAGGTCAGGTCAGGTTAGGTTAGGTTAGGTTAGGTTAGGTCAGGTTAGGTTAGGTTAGGTTAGGTTAGGTCAGGTCAGGTCAGGTTAGGTTAGGTTAGGTTAGGTTAGGTAAGGTTAGGTTAGGTTAGGTTAGGTTAAAAAAAAAAGAGATTTTTTTTTCAGGTGAGGGCCAGTTAGGTTGTTTTTGTGGTACAGATTTAAGGTACAGTGACACATGGTACAGTGGCTTATGGTGAAGGTAGACAAGGCCTTCCTGCACAAGGCATTAGCACCCATAGAAGTACAGTGCTGTGGTACTGTAGCACTGAAAATATTAAGCAAACACAAAAAAAAAAAAGATATTTTTTTTCAGAGTGAGGGCCAGTTAGGTTGTTTTTGTGGTACAGTTTTAAGGTACAGTGACGCATGGTACAGTCGCTTATGGTGAAGGTAGACAAGGCCTTCCTGCACCATTAGCATCATAGGGTACAGTGATGTGGTATTGTAGCACTGAAATATTAAGAACACGAAAAAAAAAACGATATATTTTTTTTTAAGTGAGGGCCAGTTAAGAGTTAGAGTTTTTGGGGTACAGTTTAAATGTACAGTGACGCATGGTATAGTGGCTTATGGTGCAGGTAGACAAGGCCTTCCTGCACCATTAGCCTTTCCACAGAGAGAGAGAGAGAGAGAGAGAGAGAGAGAGAGAGAGAGAGAGAGAGAGAGAGAGAGAGAGAGAGAGAGAGAGAGAGAGAGAGAGAGAGAGAGAGAGAGAGACTTTAATTCAAACCTAACTAACTGAATTAATATAAACCTAACCTGAGTGGAAAAGAAATAAAGAAAAAAATAAAAGCTGCAACCGGCCTTACCTTTCTTGAGAAGCGTCTTTTTTATGTTTTTACATATTTCCCTGGTGGCAGACGCTACTAGCCGCCCCCTGGCGACACCCCTCGCCACCTCACAGATGTACAGACCGACTGCCGCTTTAAAAAGCAACAAATTCACTCCTATATCAAGTCTGACTGGTGCGTTTGTTTACATTTCTCTGGGTCTCGGTCTGGACTCAGGCCTGCAGGATGGGAGAATGTTAGAAAACGAGAGATTTTCAGGCAAAACTAATATAAGTTAATGTTGTGATACAAAACTACAACCACTAATAATAATAATATACCTCATGTTTTAAAAATGCCAAGACAATACAAGATAAACATTAATGACTTACAATGAAAAACAAGATGGAGATAGACAAATTAGGGAAAGAAATAGGTTTCTATAGAGTATTACTGTGTGTGTGTGTGTGTGTGTGTGTGTGTGTGTGTGTGTGTGTGTGTGTGTGTGTGTGTCACTAATTTCCTATCTCTTTCTCTCTCTCCTGAGAACTTCTTCATATTGCTGTACATCAACATGGAAATATCACCACACAAGCCTCTCTCTCTTTCTCTGCACCTCACAACACAACACAACACTTTATCACACTAATCAGTAAACAATACCAAAGAAAGCTCCCCTTCTGCCAGGCCTGACTCCTCCCTTTCATTCAGACCCCTTTCTTTCTCCCTCTCTCTCAGCTTGCCCCGCCTTCGTATCTGCGTCTATATTTACTCTTGATTCAAGTATACAACTCTACACCATACTGACCTATAGGTACAGTGCAAATAGCTTTTTCTTCCTCCCTGTTTTTCCTGTCTCTCTGCCTGTCTGCCCCTCTTTCTCCCTCTCTACTGACTCACATGGCTCAAAGATACAAGTCTAATTAAGCTTTGAACCTCTCTGTCTCTACAATATCATAAAACCTCAACACTCCAAACCAAACCAACCCTGCCAACACCTACCCTGTCTCTCTGCCTCAGTCAGTCAGTCAGTCAGTCAGTCAGTCAGTCAGTCAGTCAGTCAGCCATTCCAACCAGCCAGCTAGCCATTCAACCAACCAGCCAATCAATCAGTCACTCAGCTAGTCAGTCAGTCAGTCCAGTCAGTCAGTCAGTCAGTCAGTCAGTCAGTCAGTCAGCCAGTCAGTCCAGCCATTCAACCAGCCAGCTAGCCATTCAACCAACTAGCCAATCAATCAGTCACTCAGCTAGTCAGTCAGTCAGTCAGTCAGTCAGTCAGTCAGTCAGTCAGTCAGTCAGTCAGCCATTCAACCAGCCAGCTAGCCATTCAACCAACCAGCCAATCAATCAGTCACTCAGCTAGTCAGTTAGTCAGTCAGTCAGTCAGTCAGTCAGTCAGTCAGTCAGTCAGTCAGTCAGTCAGCCATTCAACCAGCCAGCTAGCCATTCAACCAACCAGCCAATCAATCAGTCACTCAGTTAGTCAGTCAGTCAGTCAGTCAGTCAGTCAGTCAGTCAGTCAGTCAGTCAGTCAGTCAGTCAGTCAGTCAGTTAGCCATTCAACCAGCCAGCTAGCCATTCAACCAACCACGCATCAATAAATCAGTCACTCAAGCTAGTCAGTCAGTCAGTCAGTCAAAGTCAGTCAGTCAGTCAGTCAGTCAGTCAGTCAGCCATTCAACCAGCCAGCTAGGCATTCAACCAACCAGCCAATCAATCAGTCACTCAGCTAGTCAGTCAGTCAGTCAGTCAGTCAGTCAGTCAGTCAGTCAGTCAGTCAGTCCAGCCAGTCAGTCAGCCATTCAACCAGCCAGCTAGCCATTCAACCAACTAGCCAATCAATCAGTCACTCAGTCAGTCAGTCAGTCAGTCAGTCAGTCAGTCAGTCAGTCAGTCAGTCAGTCAGTCAGTCAGTCAGCCATTCAACCAGCCAGCTAGCCATTCAACCAACCAGCCAATCAATCAGTCACTCAGCTAGTCAGTCAGTCAGTCAGTCAGTCAGTCAGTCAGTCAGTCAGTCAGTCAGTCAGTCAGTCAGCCATTCAACCAGCCAGCTAGCCATTCAACCAACCAGCCAATCAATCAGTCACTCAGTTAGTCAGTCAGTCAGTCAGTCAGTCAGTCAGTCAGTCAGTCAGTCAGTCAGTTAGCCATTCAACCAGCCAGCTAGCCATTCAACCAGCCAGCTAGCCATTCAACCAACCAGCCAATCAATCAGTCACTCTAGCCTAGTCAGTCAGTCAGTCAGTCAGTCAGTCAGTCAGTCAGTCAGTCAGTCAGTCAGTCAGTCAGTCAGCCATTCAACCAGCCAGCTAGGCATGCAACCAACCAGCCAATCAATCAGTCACTCAGCTAGTCAGTCAGTCAGTCAGTCAGTTCAGTCAGTCAGTCAGTTAGTCAGTCCACAAGTCAGCCAGTCAGTCAGCCATTCAACCAGCCAGCTAGCCATTCAACCAACTAGCCAATCAATCAGTCACTCAGCTAGTCAGTCAGTCAGTCAGTCAGTCAGTCAGTCAGTCAGTCAGTCAGTCAGTCAGTCAGTCAGCCATTCAACCAACCAGCCAATCAATCAGTCACTCAGCTAGTCAGTTAGTCAGTCAGTCAGTCAGTAAGTCAGTCAGGTCAGTCAGTCCAGTCAGCCATTCAACCAGCCAGCTAGCCATTCAACCAACCAGCCAATCAATCAGTCACTCAGTTAGTCAGTCAGTCAGTCAGTCAGTCAGTCAGTCAGTCAGTCAGTCAGTTAGCCATTCAACCAGCCAGCTAGCCATTCGACAAACCAGCCAATCAATCAGTCACTCAGCTAAGTCAGTCAGTCTGTTAGTCAGTCAGTCAGTCAGTCAGTCAGTCAGTCAGTCAGTCAGTCAGTCAGTCAGTCAGTCAGTCAGCCATTCAACCAGCCAGCTAGGCATTCAACCAACCAGCCAATCAATCAGTCACTCAGCTAGTCAGTCAGTCAGTCAGTCAGTCAGTCAGTCAGTCCAGCCCATTCAACCAACCAGCTAGCCACCCAACTAGCTTACCAGCCAGTCAATCAGTCACTCAGCCAGCCAGTCAGTCAGTCAGTCAGTTAGTAAGCCAGCCAGCAAGCCAGCCAGCCAGCCAGTCAGTCAGTCAGTCAGTCAGTCACTCAGCCAGCAGAGTCAGCCGGCCAGCCAGTCAGTTAGTTCTGTGGGCCTGTGTATGGTTCTGGTGGGCGTCTGTTTGGTTTGTGTTAGAGGTTCAGCTAGCCCTCTGTTTTGGTCTGTGTTTGGTCTCTGGGCCATAGATGCAGCAAGACCGGTTCAAAATTCCAAGCACTGACGCACTGCACCAGACTACCACCTCCATGCCTGCTTGGTGTTGAAAGAGTCTGCTGGGACAAATGACCTACACAGCAACTTGTATCAGTCCCCCAGATGTGTTTCCTGGAAGCTCAGTGTTATGGATGCAGTGTGACATGCTGACTTAGGGAAGGCTGTCTGTCGATGGCTACTGCACCTTGCTGTGGCTAAGAAAAGGCTGTGTTTGTTTGAAGTGCTGTACTGGTCATGCTGGGAAGTGTACAGGTCACCATTAGTAGTAGAAATGTTGCACTAGAATGAAATTAGTTGGGAAATGTAATGCATAATTATTGGCAGGGGAAAAGATGGTGACAGGGATGCTGGGACGTGCTTCACTGTGCACCAGCGTGGTGGCCGCCCCTTGGTGCTTGGCCGGTACCTTATAGGGCATCAAGGGGCAGTTATTGTAGTCTCATCTTACAGCAAAACAAGTAAAAGAAAAAAAATAGTAATAATAATAATAATATAAAATTTTTTTTTATCATTGTCTTGATGAGCACAAATCTTTCCCTGCCAATACATAAACAGCACATTTTTTCACTAAATTTCACCATTGTAGTACACATTTATACTAGTAATGATGACCTGCTAGACTTTCCAGGCATGACAACACTTGAAACACAACCCATTTTGTTAGCTACAGCATAGAGCAGCCACCAGACAGCCTTCTCCCCCACGTCAGCATGTCACACACTGAATCTGTCAGTCTGCTTTCAAGAACACATGAGGGACTAACAGGAGTTGCCATGTACTTAATTTCCTGCAGATTCTTTCACACCAAGGAGTAGCAAGTTGGAAGTCTGTGATTGTAACTATCCTGCTCAATTTCAGCTTCTATTCTAATCTCTACTTAATCTCCATATAGTTCCATTTTGGCCACTTAAGTCACTGTTTACTTAATCAATCCCTCCTAAGACACTGCACTTTTTTCAGATTATAGAGCTGATAGGTCTCGGTAGGGGGTTGAGTGGTGGCTTGAGAGGGGCCTTGGTGGGGGCTGACAGGGTTTGGTAGGGCTTGGCAGGGGTGACAGCAAAGGCTTCTGTTTAAAATCTCACATCTCAAGCCACCTCATTACTTGAGAGGTGACAAAGGGCTTGGCAGAGCTTGACAGGGATTGGTAGAGGTGACAGAGGCAGGCAGGAGTGACAGGGGATGACAAGGAACACCTCCAAAATTAATGTACGAGTACACGCATGTACAGACCGACTGCCCCTCTAAAAAATGCTTCAAACTTTCCTTGTTTTGTATAAGCTTGAGCACCTGGTACACTCACGGGCACACAGCACCCCCGGGCCGTCCCCCAACACCTCAGGACTCGGGAAAGGGGGGTCCCCAGGCCGGGATGGAAATAAATAAATAAAAATAAAAGCTGGAACCGGCCTATACCTTTCTTGAGGGCGTCTTCTTTATGTCTGTACATATTTCCACGGTGGCACACGCTACTAGCCGCCCCCTGGACACGCCCTCTCGCCACCTCACGCATGCTTACCAGACCGACTGCCCCTCTCTCTGAAAAGCAACAAATTCAGCCCTATATCAGAAGTCTGACTCGTGCCTGTTTACATTTCTCTGGGTCTCTGTCAGGGGCTCAGGCGTGTAGAATGAAAGAATGATAGAAAACGAAAGATTTTCAGGGGAAACTAGTTATAAGTCTATTATAAAATACCGTGATACAACCACTAATAATGTCTTAATAATGCACTTTTTCCTAACAGTATACTGAGGTCTCGACAAACTGAAAGGCTTTGGAGTAGTCAACAAAGACTGATTTCACTAATTAATTGCTTGGTATGTCAGTCACTTTGAATCGTCTTTTTGCCTTGTGACTAATTTTTAATGTCTCGGTTAGGTTAGGATAGGTTAGGTTAGGTTAGGTTAGGTTAGGTTAGGTTAGGTCAGGTCAGGTTAGGTTAGGTTAGGTTAGGTTAGGTTAGGTCAGGTTAGGTTAGGTTAGGTTAGGTTAGGTCAGGTCAGGTCAGGTTAGGTTAGGTTAGGTTAGGTTAGGTAAGGTTAGGTTAGGTTAGGTTAGGTTAAAAAAAAAAGAGATTTTTTTTCAGGTGAGAGGCCAGTTAGGTTGTTTTTTGTGGTACAGATTTAAGGTACAGTGACACATGGTACAGTGGCTTATGGTGAAGGTAGACAAGGCCTTCCTGCACCATTAGCACCATAGAGTACAGTCTGCTGTGGTACTGTAGCACTGAAAATATTAAGCAAACACAAAAAAAAAAAAGATATTTTTTTTTCAGAGTGAGGGCCAGTTAGGTTGTTTTTGTGGTACAGTTTTAAGGTACAGTGACACGCATGGTACAGTCGCTTATGGTGAAGGTAGACAAGGCCTTCCTGCACCATTAGCATCATAGAGTACAGTGATGTGGTATTGTAGCACTGAAATATTAAGAACACGAAAAAAAAAACGATATATTTTTTTTTAAGTGAGGGCCAGTTAGGTTAAGTTTTTGGGGTACAAGTTTAAATGTACAGTGACGCATGGTATAGTGGCTTATGGTGCAGGTAGACAAGGCCTTCCTGCACCATTAGCACCACACAGAGAGAGAGAGAGAGAGAGAGAGAGAGAGAGAGAGAGAGAGAGAGAGAGAGAGAGAGAGAGAGAGAGAGAGAGACTTAACCAAACCTAACTAACTGAATTAATATAAACCTAACCTGATGGAAAGAAATAAAAGAAAAAATAAAAGCTGCAACCGGCCTTACCTTTTTTCTTGAGAAGCGTCTTTTTTATGTTTTTACATATTTCCCTGGTGGCAGACGCTACTAGCCGCCCCCTATGGCGACACCCCTCGCCACCTCACAGATGTACAGACCGACTGCCGCCTTTAAAAAGCAACAAATTTCACTCCTATATCAAGTCTGACTGGTGCGTTTGTTTACATTTCTCTGGGTCTCGGTCTGGACTCAGGCCTGCAGGATGGGAGAATGTTAGAAAACGAGAGATTTTCAGGCAAAACTAATATAAGTTAATGTTGTGATACAAAACTACAACCACTAATAATAATATACCTCATGTTTTAAAAATGCCAAGACAATACAAGATAAACATTAATGACTTACAATGAAAAACAAGATGGAGATAGACAAATTAGGAAAGAAATAGGTTTCTATAGAGTATTACTGTGTGTGTGTGTGTGTGTGTGTGTGTGTGTGTGTGTGT